>NC_047172.1:5392869-5694119 GCF_009819705.1 Hippoglossus hippoglossus | reverse complement strand
CTGACAGATGACGTTTGCTTTAGTTTTGAGATCCATCGACCTCCATCACATGTTCTCCGCCTGATATTTCAGCCACAGTTTAAATTTGACACCTTCCACAAACTGTTGTTAATAATTTACTGACAAAAATTGAGTTAAAGTCAATAAGCAACAGAATTTCTAGCTGCAAACTACAATTAAGTCAGATTTTGTAGATTCCTGAAATAATCTGAATGCAGAGATGTTTTATTCGTGCTTAAAACCAGATTCTACTTTTGTGCAAATCACAAAGTTTACAGGTTTTTATCGGAGATTCAATACGAGACGTGAAACTTAAAATGTTCTGTTGCTTTTAAAGACTCATATCAACATCTACAAAATTTTGAGTTTTTCCACTAAGCACAAAGTGTACGTTTTTGACAGTAAATTATTTAATATCAAAGAACAGAGATAACAAGGCAGAAGCATCATTTTCTTCAAAACCACACTTAAGGGAAAAAATTCAGATTTTCACAGTAAAGCCCTTTTGAGCCATATGTGACGTGTCTGAATTTAAACAATATTTGTTCCAGTCTGTTAAAACCTGGACTATGTGGGTCGGCCGTCGCTCCAGGGCCACATGACTCTGCTAATGTTCACGTTGAGGGAAACTTAAATAATTCAATGAAAGAAAAGTGCAAATATAGTAACATTATATAAATACAAGTCTGCTGAAGCCTGGCGGTGGTTTGGGAAAGAATCTATCACATCAAACCTTCCCTGTGTGATATAAGTCAGTGTCAGCTCAGTGTTTACACCAGTCACACCCACAGTGTGTATCTATGGTCTCCTGTTATTCTGTCACCCTGTTGCTGATAGCAGCCACCGAGGCGCACGATGGAAACGCTGTGTTTTGATTCCTCTCGCTCGCCACATATCTCCACGTTAAGCCCTTCGGCCCCGAGCCAGCTTCTGTTGCCGCAGCAACAAATAGGTTAAAGGGTTATTTTCCTTTAAAGGACAAACCACAGTGGGGAGTTGGGGGAGAAACGGCTCCAATTACCAGTTACTCCACAAGTTAAACCTGGGTCTATGCACAGCCTGTGTGTATGTGTGTGTGTGTGTGTGTGTGCGTATGCGTGTGTGTGACTGCTCGAGGTCAAATGTTTATCCGTATGCCAGTCAATGAGAAAAACAAGTTTTGCAGACTGTTCACGTTTGGTAATGTTAATTTATATCTCCCTTTTATTTGGGCTCATCTCGAGGTTCTCGCGAGGGGGGGGGGGGGAGGGTTGTCATGAAAAAAAGAATTTCAAGCTGTTTTAAAAGTAGAAGTGACGATGAGGCCGTGAACGTCCTCGTTTCATCCAGATGGTTCATTAAGGGAAATTTTGGGGGTCAAAGGTTTATTTAGCTAAAAATTAGAAGATATATATATGGATGAAAATCTATGTTGCAGACTTTCTATGCTATTTTCATATGGGGTTCACACTATAGGGAAAATGGAACGGAATCTCAAGTGCTTTTTTTTTTTCTAGTGTAATTTATTTGTTTTGATTTGATTTTTACCACCTGTGTTTTTAGTAATGATTCATGAAGCACTGTATATTAAAGTTTTAAAATATTCAGCAGGTTTCTGGACGTGTCTGTGTGTTGTTTTCCTCTTATCCAACACAACAGATAACTTTGTCACAGATGTTGATTCAGGTTGAGTTGCACATGGGGGCAGCATTGTTGCAGCAGTGGAGTACCTACACAGAGCAGTGGGTGGCGCTGTTGTGAAACCAGCTGGTGTGTTTCTTTTCAAACTTCACCAAACTCCCTCAGAACCACAGAGAACCCTTTAGAACTGTTCCTCCTCCGTCAGTGAAACACAAAGGACACACAAAGAAGTGCTTTTCTCTTCATTATTTATTCATAATAGTCTATGACTTTTGATAAAATACACTTTGCTTACAAGTGCTGATTACTATATTACATTCAACCAGAGTTTAAAATGGAGACAAAATGACACGAGACACGTTAAAAAAAACTAATTCACCTGTAGTGACGAACGTGACATATAAAAAAAAAAAAAGGAAACGGTGGTGGTAGTTTCTACGTGCACACACACACACACACACACACAGGTGAGTGTGACAGTGACCTTGAGGAGGAGGACGACTGCTGCTGCTCCTGGGTCATGTTTCAGTCATTGTCAGAGATGTGAGCTGCCGTTTCTGCTGCGATTGAATATCTTCGTTAACTTTATTGTCGCAGCGCAGTCCTGTCCCCCCCCCCCCTGCCTCCTCCACGTGAGCACACACACTTTTCTACCATCACGTTCCACCAAGATAAGACCTAAATATTCAAAGAGGGGATAGTGAATTAGCTTCGTGTTAGAAGAATCAGTTTTTTAGTGACGTGACTAAACTACATCTGTGGAAACCTCTCCAGATTCTAGCTCTACAATCTGGAAACCAACTCTCTACAAACAACACAACCCCCCCCCCCCCCAACTCCCTCCTTTATATCAGAGACGATCAAATATTGATTTGGGATTAATCCACTGAACTAAAGATTGTGCTTTGAGTTACACACATTTTGTTTTCATTGGGTGGTGACACAAAGGTAGATGGCTACAACACATTGGACAACATCCCTATGGAAAAATACACAGAATGAATGGATGTGTTTAAAAACTTGGGCTGTGCAGAGAATCAGTAATTCTCTGTTTGGGGGTCTGTCCGGTCACAACTAGATTATAGGAAAAAGCGGACAGCCAATATATTATTATTATTATTATTATTATAGTAAATACCCTGTTGATTTGTCAAAAACAATTAGCAAATAGATTTTTTTTATTTATATTAAAATATATTAATTAAAATATATTACTTTGATTAACTAGTCAGACATCAAAAACAAGTTCGGATTATTTTTTTGTTTTCTTAAGGTGACTTTGGCATATTACCTTGGAAATGATTGCTATTTAAAAAAAAAAAAAAAAACTTACTTTGCACCACTGAAATATAAATGATGCATCTTAAATTTCAGTAAAAACGAGCACCGGGAAAAACCTGCGGCAGGAACACTTCTCACTGGCCTTTCTGCACATTAATGGGTTTGTTGTGTTGACAGGATCATAAAGCATGTGCTGGTTCACTGTTGTACACCACACACACACACAGACACACACATTGTGCGTGACACAGCATCATTCTGTGCTTGTAACACTTCATAAAACCACATTAACACGGAGGGCTGCTCCCCCAGTTTGCAGGAAAAAAGGGCCGTTTGAAACGTTGACATGTGAAATGTGGCACCTGCCTGTTAGTCGGTGTCGCGTCCAAATTATTCCTCCAAAAACGTGCTGTGCTGAATCATTTCAGAATAAAGCATTTTAGCACAATTTACTTATTGTTCTCCGTTTCCGTTTTTCCACAGTGAAAATCGTTTTTTGTAATAAACAAGCTGGATATGCTCGAGCGAAGTGTACTGCACCGATAAAATAAAAATCTTTCTACATCTAGGTATATATATCATACATGAGCAAATATGTACAGTGAATAACCCCCCCCCCCCCCCCCCCCCCTCCGCTGTCGAGTGTTTTACTTTGCCACTGCTGATCCATGTGTAGACACACACACACACACACGAGGAAACCCATATCTAGACGATATCTACAAACTTTTTGGGGGTACAAATAAAAGCAGGTTCATACGATAGGAAGTGACGTTACATCTGAACCATGAATGGAAAAGACTTGATTTGTAAAAACGTTTTTTTTAAAACATATATATATATATATATATAAATGATTCTTCTTTTTCCGTGTGTTTGGATTTAAGTGCTGTACACAGTTATCCTCTCGTCTCCAGGTGGCTTTCAAGTGCTTCAACCTTCAGCAGTTAAAAACAACGCGATTGTTGATTCTTATAAAGTCACCGTTCAAAAATTTCCATATTATTAATATTCTCCATCTAAAACTATACACGTTCTTTCTAGTTCTTGAATCTGAGTGTGTTCAGTAATAAATGTAGAGTTTTTATAATAAAAATAGTTACTGTAAGTTGCACTTCCCTGCCATGCGTGCAGAAATGCCAAATAGGAGGTTCTCTACAACCCATGATTATCATAAGCGCCCTTTTTTTTGCCTTTTAATCGCGACTGATTAGGCCCAATAATAATAATAAAAAGTGTAAGTCTAAAACACAAGTCATTACGTTCTACAAAAATAGCAACATTCATTTTCCCTCCTTTTTTAAAAACTACACACACACATATACATATACATATATATGTATATATATATATATATATATATATTAAAAAATATATATAACACTAATCCTAGCCAAGTGCAAACATTGCCAGATTGTATCTTTGCCACACATCTGACACTTTACTCATCTGATTGGAAACTGATTCGACATTTCTACCCAAACGATTGCACAAAACAACTTCTCTCAGACGTTGGTGAAACAAAAGACCATCCAGTGTAAATCCTCAGCTTTCCAACAGCGACCACACCCACACACACACACACACACACACACACACACACACACACACACACACACACACACGTGCTGGCTGTTTTCTCTGGAGCGTGGCGAAGATGCTTCATCCCGTTCTGCACCGATCCTGCATGAACCGCTTCTGGTTCAACTTCACGTCATCGTACCACTAAACACGAGACGCACAGGTTCGAGGGGCCGATGCAGTCGTCATGGCAGAAGGCGCCGCAGCCTTTGCACATGATCATCGCCTTGAGTCGGCAGTAACATTTAGACTGCACGTCCTCCATGTTGGAGCCCTCGATGAAGGACTGCTCAGGCGAGGGCTCGCCCTGGTTGCTGTGGTCTAACGAGTGACCGGCGGGTATGGTGGTGACGGTCACCGAGAAGGACATGACGCTGCCGTGGACGCCGCTCCCGTCGGCCTCGGACGAGGACGCGGAGGAGCAGGTGCCGGCGGTGTTACGGTTCAGAGTGTGAGGTACGGACATGCTGATTGTGCCACCGAAGCACGAAGCTACCACAGGCTCCTGATTATCGAGCGTCCTCTGGGTTTGGAAGGCCGGCGGCTGCTGGTGACCGGGGTCCACTTGGGTAAGATATGGCTCGGAGTTTCCTTGATTACTATTGCAGAGTTCGAGGTGCCTTCGGTGTGACTGAGAAAAGGGGCTGGTGTCTTTGGCTGTCACACTGGTGCTGCTGTGGTCGGCAGCAGCTGCACTCTCCTCTGATCCAGGCTCAGTTTTTACGTTGGAGCCGTGTGGAAAACTCGCTGCTTCTTCTGACTTGGTTAACGTGACTCCCTGCTGCTCCGTTTTAACCCCGGAAACAGGAGAGAAAACTTTCCTGACTTGTTCTTCTTCCTTCGCCACCGGCTCTACTTCTACGTTTTCCCTTTTGAAACCAAACACAGACGTGTTGGGGATGGCAGACTGATGCAGTCTTTTACTCTCTGGTCCTCGGCCGTACGTGGACACGTTGAGCAGGTAGTGTCCTGTCATGGCGGGCCTGGGAATCCTCTTACGACCCAAGAAGCCCACGCAAATCCTGGCCTGATGATCCTCTGCATGCACCAGTTGATGGGCCTTGAACTGAGGCCCCAACACTCCATAAGGCTGGGGCTGCTGGACCTTCCTCTGCATCAGAGCCTGGAGGATCTGTTCCTGAGTCTCCTTGTCAGGAAGTTCCCTGTGATGTCTTGAGTATTCTGAGAAAACTCCCGCTCGTGCTGCTGTGTTGAACTGGTGGGACATGTGCATATCAGCCCTGTGCTCAGCAGAGTGGGACGTCTTCCCCTTACTCCCAGAGGGTAAGTTGGGCATCTCCACTTCCACCTTGGACTGTGGCTTTGGGAGGATTTGCTCCAATGGAACCTCTTTGCCCTGCAGGAGCTGAGTGACCAGTGGGTTGTTGGCCGGGATACAGGAGCTGGTCCGGGTTGAGGATCCACCAGGAGCTGGGTTTTCCTGTCCCTTAGGTTGCACAGATAAAGATTGTGTTGAACTATTTTGAGGTTTGTTTGAATAAGATGTGTGAGACGCGTTTGGGCTAATCTGACTAAAGGAGTCCAGTGGTCGAGAAGGAGGAGGACTGCTCTGATGGCCGGTGGAGGTGGATTGTAACCTGGTTGGTGTCTGTGGGGATGTTGGGCAGGACCTGGGTGAAGGATGCGTCTGCTCACCACTGCCTCCTCCTGGCCCCGGGCCTGGCACAGCTCCCTTCGACGCAGACGACACCGCGGCAGCCGCCGTTCGCTGTGCTCGGGCGAGCTGAGCTTTGGCTTTGATGTCAGCCAGAGTGCGAGCACCAGTGCGGCCCGGGCTGCTGAGCGGGGCGGGGACTGGGGTTCTGGGTGAGACTTGGCTTGGTGACACAGGAACGGAAAGGATTCTTGACACTGGGATCTGAAACGAGAAAACAAAGACATGTTAGAGAACAATTTCTAGATATTCATATATATAATAAATGAGAAACTAAACGTTTCTCCACAGCAGCTAAACAAACTACTTTAGGCCTCGTCTACAATACTGTGGATGTTTTTCGATACTCAAGACAGACGGATCAGACGAGACTAACCTTGAGTGGTGGAACCCTCGGATTTGTCGCTGCCGTCGGTGTCGCAGGGCTGGATATGGACGATGCTGGCGGGGAAACGGAGGAGACCGAAGACACGGAGGAAACTGAGGACATCCGTGGCCTTTTCTCTGGTGTCAGCTCACCCTCCGTCTCACTGACAGATTTTCTTTTCAGAGGCTCCGCGGGGCCACCGGGCTCAGGGAGGACCTCTTCGCTCTCAGCAGGTTTAACCACAGCCATCGGTGGATCCTTCTTTAACTCTGAACTGCCCTTTGGGGGGGGAGGGCTCTTCTTCACAGGTGACTGGGGCAGATTGGTTTTCTCCTCCTTCACTTCTTCTTTAGGCTCCTTCTCAGGCAGCGAAGCCACCGCTCTCCTCTCAGTCCGACTCTCTACTGCAGGTGTTCTCACTGCAGGTGTTGGCTCCGTCTGAGCCGTCGCGTTCAACCTCCGATCCTCCGCGTACTGCGAGCGCCGTGTCTTCATGGGCTCTATGGTGGCCACTGGCTCTTTCGCAGCGGGCGATGCTTTCAGAGGCTCCAGCGACGATGTCCGTGTTGTCTTCACGTCTTTAGCAGCAGCATCAGTCTGGCTGCTCTCCTTTCTGCCCTTGGCTTCCTCTGATGCTTGAGTGGCCAGTCTTGTCTGATGAAGGGGAGACTGGGGCCTGGCAGACGCCTGATTCTGATCAGCCTTTGTCAGCTCTTTGGATTCTTCATAGCTGAGCCCAGAACTAAACAGAGAGGAAAGTCGGAAGACAGACAAAAGTCAAATGTTGTCTTTGTTAAAGTGAACAGATATATATTTATCAACGAGGTTTTTACCGAAACTGTGTGTATTTGTGTTCGTCAGTAACAACATACTAAGAACTATATTTTCAACTGTAGAATGGTTTTGTAGATTAAACATTATGTTATCTGTTTACTTTAAAAAAAAAACTTTGTCTTGAAGCAATATGTTGTTGCTGGATACAAAGCAATTTTACATTTACAGTTTACAATGTGATGCTGTAATTCTACAAATAATATAAGTTTGTTTACCAGAAGAAATCCTACCAGGTATGACTCTAATCCTGTAAAGGGGAGGAGCTGAGGGAGGTGTGTGGATCCTACATCTCATCCAACTCTAAATAAATGCTCCTACTTAATAACAATGGATTTCTGTAATTAGCTTTAAAAAATAGAGAAAAGAAAAGATCTTATGAATAAATGGGTTTTAATTTGAAAGGAATTGTCTTTTGGCGTTCGGAAAATCTAAAAAATTCAAGCAAGAAATTATCAAAATTAAAATAACTCCTGGAGAACCTACCTTTCACCGTAATAGTTTTCGAAGAAGGCCTCCTTCCAGAGCTCGATTTTCTTTTCCTTCTCAACTTCTTGACGCATTCGGAGCTGCAACTCCGGCGTGAATTCCCCTGTAAAGAAAAAATTTGAATAATTGTATTTTAGAATTCTGTTAATTCTCTGTAATAATCAGTTGAAAGAAATTCACACTTACCCTCAGACAGTCTCTCCTTCCAAGACTGAGCTGCTGATGTGAAGAACTCGTTGTTTAAGGCAGAACTAGTGACCTTGAGAAGGCCGTCGATACAAGCCTGTGGAGAGGAAGCACAATGTTATGACACAATCTACATCTCTGTGTCAGCACATCGACTCTGTGCTTAACTCACATACACAACGGTGTAAGTCCAGTTTCTAAACTACATTGAGATAGTTGAGAAGTTCTACAGTGATAATTTAAAAGAAGCGTTAAAGGTTTAGAGCCACCTGCCGGTCAACTTCAGGCAGAAGTTTGAGCAGCCTCTGCTGGCAGTCTGAGGGCAGGACAGAGAAGGTGTGCTTGTTGATGATCGCCCGCAGGTTGGTGTTCACCAGGATCGAGTCTGGAGTCTCCACGTCGATGTTACACTTGGTACGTTTGATCTGCCCTGCAAGACAAAACAACACAGATATATTAGTCAAGACTCACTCCTGCAGCTGACATCTTTAAATGCAAATTTAGTCGCATAAATTGTTGTATAATGTCCCTTGTTCCTGACGTCTAGAGAGAAAGCATTTAATTCATACTAACTACAATCCAGCAGGCACGTGTAAGTTTGCAGAAAACTTATTTTGAAACAGTTTTTAAAAAGAGAAAAGCCAGTGTTGCTCTCCTTAAACAAATCACTAACTCCATTCAGGGAACAAAGAACATTAGATCCTATTAAAGCTGCAATTTGTTAAAAACAGATAATAAATGTGCAGCTTTATATCAATAAGGCCCACAAACAGCCAGGCACCCAGGGTTTTATAAAATGCTACTCAAACATAACAAACAGTCCATTTGTTGGGGTCTATTTTCAGTGGATTAATACACATTTGGTCATTAAATGTGGGATCGACTCAAAATAAACTACAGTGTCTGATTTAATTAAGAACATGAATGTGACAGTGTGGTTTGTGATGCTCTACCAGGCTTTGACAACACTGGGCAATACGTTTCATAATTAGTTTCAATCTTTTTTCATGGGATTTGTCGACATCACCAGCTCTTTCCCTTATGATGCCCAAACCCCTCGACTGAATTAAGGCAGATGTCAGACTGACCTGCACTGAGGCGACCTGCCCTCTGTGGAACCTTCCTCGGTACGACCGGATGGCTTAAGTCTGCTTGGAAAGACGAAGAGGAGGAAAGGCTCTGAGAAACTGCAGGACCGAGATCTGTGTCTCACGCAATTGTGTAAGAAAGGACGAAAACCAAGGACTGCATCAGTCATTTACCTTTGAAACTGTGTGAAATATCATACAATGAACACTTGAGGGAAAATGACACCTCTGTTCCTCATATTCCATTTGACAGTATAACAGCTACCACCTACCAGCCTTTGTAGTTATGTTGTCAGCCATGTCTTTGATGGTTTTCAGGAGCAGTCTGGGACTGGAGGTGGTTGGCATCCCCCCCTGTCTGCGCTGGTTTCTCTGCTGCTGCTGCTTCAAGGCCTGAAACAGAACAATGAGGGAACAGACAGCAGGGTGAGAAAAAGAGTGTGAATGTGTGTAACCCTCTGTTTCCCTGCAACTACTCAACTGCAGCCACTTGTCTGGTTGAATAACAGCAACAGCAGCAGCAGCAGCAGCAGCAGCAGCAGCAGCAGCGGAACCCAGGATGCATAACAAAAGCATAAACCATCTCCTCGTAAATCTGTCGAGACGTCAGATCACCTCAGAGGCACAATGTCAAAAGGGTGAAGAAAAAACGTCTGTTTGAAACGTGTAGGAAGTCCCTTGAGGACATTTTACACGATGTCTCTCAAACGCTAATATTTCAGACCAACAGTCGCCTTCTAGTGTTGCCTACATCCCATAAATGAATAAACATTGTTCATTGTTACAGAGCTGAAAATCCACACCAGCACAGATGGAGTGAATTACAAGCTGTGCGACCATTTGGTATCAAATTAAATGGAACACAAAATACACAAAGCAGCTGATAGAAAAGTGTTGAATGGGTGGATTATGAGAACATAATACTGTAAAACCTGCTAAAGGCAACTCTCACAAACACCTCATTGTTTTTAAATAGTCTGCAACAGGGAATTGGAAGATAATGTTGACTTTATCAAAAATGTGTCACCAAAAAGTTTAGATATGTGAATTTAAATATGCAGAGATAGATAAATCTGAATATGCATCTTGGTATATTACAGCAAAATAAAATAACACGTAAGTATATTTCGTGAGGATGTATGTGTGTGTTACAGAAGGGTGTGGCAGGAACTCATAACCTTTGAGATGCATGCTTACACACAGAGTACATACGTCAACTCCATTGAGAAACTACTTGAATGCAAGAAAAAAAGAAAGGAAATAAGAGCCAAATTCCAGTACCTGTTTCAAAGCTTTCTTGCTGTGTTTCTGCGAGGGAGAGATGAGCTTACTGGAGGGGACGGAGGGCGACGAACATCGAGGCTGCGGCGACGACGGCTGCGACTGCAGCTTGGAGGGAACTACGAAAAGAAAAGAAGCACAAAACAGATGTTACAAAATACACTTCCTTAGGGTGGTGTTCAGACTTAATCACATCGTGCTTTTGTGTTGATGACACTGAAACCAACACAGTGCACAAAGAGGCAGATTACATTACCTTGCTAAAATTTCACATCACTAAAAAAGCACTGAGCATCTCAATAGGAAGATTAGTTATAACAACCCCGCCTCCTCTGCTGTCTATCTCCAATAAAACATATTTTCTACATACCGTAGATGTCCCACTTGTTTCCTTTTGATGTCGCTTTATCTGCATTTGACTTTGTGGCTCTTTGCATTGATTAGTTCAAAAATACCACATTATCGGAGTCCTCCCACTTGCTTGGCAGCTCCTAACGTGTGCATTATGAGGAAGTGTGCACGGGTCATACTGCAAAAATACAGTTTCCTGTTTAAACAGTCGCTTACGAATATTCAAGAGGCAGAGAAAAAATAATGAGAGTCGGTGAGAGCACAGCCTGAGGAAAACAAAATAATTGGCACTTGACGAAAAGGCTCAATCAGGAACAATCAGGTGCACGATTCACAACCGAGCTAGGATTTGACTCCACGGAGCGAAAATCTGCTGCAATGCGATCACCGTGTGCGGCCTGCAGCTTCCCTGCTGACAGAAAACATTACGGACACAGCTTGTTTCTTTAAAGACAAAACCCACCTTCTGCCATCATCATGTTTGATGCTCTGTGCATATTCCAGGGAAATATTGGTTGATGAGATGGTGTCATTTATGTTTGTGAAGTGGTGAAGCCACTTTCCCTCAACTTGCCTCGTCTACCGCTTCTTCAGCTGGTTTCCTGTGTTTCCGCAATGAGTTTTAAACAGCTGCTGAGACGGGGCGTCAACTCTTACTGCCATAATACAGCTCAGAAACCAATCAGTAAAAATATACAGATGTACAGAGCTATATGCCTTCGTTAATATGTTATTATCGATCAAGGTGCTGGAGAGGGAAATATCTTTCTTTTCTTATGGTTTTTTAAGTATTTTCCTTAAACAATAAACTCTATTTTATTTGTAAAATCTGCAAGAAGTATTAGCTGAAAATCTGATCAAGCTTTTTCCAGACTATGCCAACAAGTATCAGGTTTAAGAGATAGTCAATTAACGTTGCCAAATAAAATTACTTTAACTGATGCAGTGATGTACAATGTGTTAGTAATGATCCTGTAACCGGTGCACAGTACCTCTGCGCATCCACCGTCCTCTCCTGCCCTCCTGGGAGACGGCACTGCTGTTGTTCTCTGAGCTTCTGGAGTCAGAAAGGGTATCGCTGCTGTCCTCCGAGCTCTCCTCAGACAGCTCCTTCGCCACGTCTGAGATGTCCTTCTACATTAGATATAATAGAGCGCATTCAGTATAATGTTTTAAGGTGGATAGATAAAGCAGAGGAAGAGCCGAGCAAGAAAAAAAAACGCTGTGTCAAGTGTACAGTCATCTCAAACTTCAAAACTTATCTGACAGTGCGGATTTTCTGACTAATCTTGATTAGCTGGTCATGTTTATATTTTCACAGTCAGCACAATTTTTTTAACTGGAAGCGCTGAGTAATAAAATCTGCTTCTTCTCAGTGTGACGAACCTTTAATGTGTAGACTCCCATTCTGCCTGGAACTTTGTAGAAAATCCCCTCCTCGCCACGAGAGTTTGTGTGCAGCATCGCATTCAGACATGCCAGCGGTGAAGTTCCACTGGATCATGGGAGAAAAATGCAAATTACACATCTGTCCAACAAATCATTGCGCTGGGGAGAAAGACGCGAGAGGGGGTAAAAGGCTGGACTGATATCTGGGGAGGAATTGCCGTCATGCATCAAGAGGACATGTGTGAGTTCGGTTCAGATTCACGTCAGTGGAGCTGTGGGAATATTTGCTCTATGTTTTAATGCGGAATCAGTTGCATAAAATTGATTCTAATCTAATCTCATCATTAATCAGGACTGATAATCTCAGATTAAAACAGTCTGATATGAACTTCCCTGTTGCATAAAAATCACATGAGGTCCAGTCAAACATCAGCTCAGTCAGGCAAGAGATCAGATATGTCTGCTTGATTGTTTGTCTAATTAATTTACATTATTGTTCGTTATTCCTTTGGATTATATCATGTAGCATTACTGAACTTTCCTAAATATAAAACAAAACCACTGTCATCAGATGTCATGTTTAGTTTTGTCACAAATATTTTTACAATAATGGAAAATACAATAAAAATGTAATGTTTTTATGCAACAGGTGGCTCTGGGACATCCATGTCAAATTAATGCATGTATGTGTAACACTGCGTCTTTATGCAACTGAATCTAGGACATGTTATTGTTAATAACATGCAAAAGGTCAAACCAAACAAAGTGGCATTGCAGTGAGTTTGGTTAAGGTAAGTGGGGTTGGGGGGGGGGCTAGCCTTTTTCTTACCTTCTGGATGAGAACAGTGACAATGAAACAAAAAGAAATGAAACAATTATTAATTCTATTTGGAAATAATCCCGACTACGTGATCAAGAAAAAAGAAAGAACGTGATCAATCAATGACGGAGGGAGAACGCTGTAGCTCTCTCTCTCTCACTAAAGTGTAAACAGAAGGACATTCACTGTAGTGGGGGGGTGAAAATCTTTACCTTATTTCTTTAAGTCTTTCTCTCTGGATCACCTGCAAGATCTCTTTATGGCTCATGGGCGTGTTCGGGTATTTCTCCAACACCTGCAAACAACAACGCAACATTATCCAGAACCCATAATGCAATTATACAGAAGGATCTTCATTATATTAACAGTATATGCTCTCAACCTGCTTAAAGCAATAGTTACAGAAGACGTTACTTCTATTTTATTGGATTTGGCCGCAACGCTGTTTACCCCTGAGACTCCAGAAGTGTTTTGTGGACTCACACACTTCACCCACCACCTTCATTAGCATAGTGCTGAGTAGATAATGAGGGGATTTTCATTTTTGGGGTGAACTAAAACCTTCTGACAGCTCCTTTAATTGTGTATATGCAGGATGTGATAGTCAGAATAATTCAGACCACAGATATTTTTGAGATTATTAGATTTAGACGGAAACATGACATGATGCTGGATTCTCTCTCTCTGGGCAAAATGCACATAAAAGATGTTGAGTCAATAAATAACAGGTGATCATTACTGATCATTTGTGGTTCTGCACATTAACGTGTGCAGAACCACAAACATGTCAACATGAGCCGAGAGCCCAAAACCTTTCACACCATCACAAACACAAACATGTGGATTTCAAAGTAACTGTGATGCTTTTTACTTTCCTCTCTTCTTGTTGATCACTAAACTAATACTTTATGGATGTTTACAGGTATCACTACTTTGAAATCTACGTTGTGTGAGCGTAACATCAGCTGTGTGGTGCAAAATGCATCATCACAAACATGACATCTCCACCAGACAACAACATAAACCCCAATTATGAGACAGCTGATTGGGAGTTTTGACATTTTCAGCTCGTTAGCATGCTAGGCTAGGCGGCTAGCTAGGCTGCTAGCCACATTCATTTGAGTATCTAACCAGACGTTAGCGTGGATTAGAGATAACAACTGATCCACGTGCTGTGCGGAGTGACTTGTAGGACATGTTGGTGAATGAGGACTGTGCGTGTTCCTGCTTCACGCGCTGCTGCTCGCGAACACAACTTGTTGACGAGCGGAGTTAGCACTAGCATAGCGTGCTAACGCGGCTTCTTTACTTTCGAGCCGTGACAGACGTGTCACCCGCAGCAAACCACGCACAGCAGGGGGGGGGAGGGAGGGAGAGGAAAGGGGGGTTGGAGACGTGCTTCGGTGCGGGGAAACTGCGCTTTCGTTTCGCCCCGCGTTTGCGCTCAACCTGCGGGAGGGAAAGAGCGAGGCGGGGGACGGCGGCGGCGGCGCCTCCGTGTCAACACGGGCCTTGCGCGGCGGGCGTACGCAACATTTCTGCTCCGGCAGCGGGTCATGAACTCATCAACACAGTTTGCACGAAGTGGGACAAAACAAGCGCAACAAGCGAGAGTACCGTTTTAGCGGCTTCCGCCCACGTCCTGCCCTTCTTCCTCTTCTGTCGCTCCCTCATCCTGGCTCGACCTGTCGGGTTCGTCCGCCTCGGTGGAAATGTTGCTGTAGTTACCGCGTAAGATCCACTCGGTCTGCCATGTTGGACTTACTGTACAGAGTCATGTGACCGCGAGGGAAACGTCATCTTACTGTATATAGACCCCAGGTTCACACACACACGGACACACACACGTGTTTATTGTAGCTGTCAAACGCAGCTCGGGACCAGGAAGACAGGAAAACTGCAGGAGATCATTTCAGTTTATTTGAGTAAGCACATGGACTTTGCACGGTTCCTCAGCTGTGTGGGGGGGGAAAAATAAGGCAGCAAATCCACAGCAAGCTTCCTTCACATTTTGTTTTGTTTTTTTTGGCTCACGGTTACAGTAGCTACAGATTCAAGCAACAGTTCATCAAGCATTTTAGTTAAACGTGAAACGTTAGGGGCCCCCGATCACGCTCCATCTCTGGGGCCACTGGAAATAAAGACACAGGGGAAGAGAGGAAGGATCCAGCTTCAGTTAAAGATTCAGTGTGTGAGATTTAGGTGAAAGGGATCTATTGGCAGAAATGGAATATGAAATAATCCTAGTGATGTTTTCAGGAGTGTGTTTGATCTAAATCGCACAAATTATTGTTTTCTTTGCCATAGAATGGACCCTTTATATTTAAAAACTTTATATTTACACATAAGGAGCGGGTCGTCTCCACGGAGGCCGCCATGTTTTTTAGACAAACTAAAGACCTTTTGAGTTTTTATGACAACTGAAGTTTACCACATGTTCTCTCTCATGTTTGGAAGGGGAGGGTGAGGCGAGGGGTGTTTCAGCTGCAATGTGCAACTCCACCACTAGATGTCACTGAATTCCACACACTGAACCTTTAAATACACTTTAGGTTTGTTCAGCAGGTGAGATGTAAGCTGCTGGAAAACAAATAAGTCCCACATACGTTCAACTGATCGGCCTGAAATAAATCACTCCTGTTTTATCAGCTTTCTAACAGCTTAATTTAAATAGTGATGATAATATATAAAATCAATGTGGCCTGGGTGATTGGTTTTCTTTGTAGAAAAAAGGTGCAGACAGAATACATGAATTATCCAAACTATAGCATCTAAGGTGAGAGTCTATTAATGTTGACTGAACATTTTAACAACAATTCATCAAGCATAGTTTCATTAAACAATGGTGGCCCTCAAAAGTTAAGCCCCCGATCATGCTCCATTGTCTATGCAAAAAAAAACATGAAATCAAGTCATGAAAAAATCTCCCAAGCTTGGAAGTTTGAGCTGTGCTATTCGGGTAGACCAGTAGAAACTAGAATGGCGCATATACCTCCGCCAAAGCCCAACATCCACCCATCTAGTATCTATACAGTTTTTTCTTTGAGGTTGAGCTGGAGCTAATCCCATTGGTGCGAGAGGTGGGGTTCAGGTCGCCAGCGTATCTCAGGATCAACATAAAGAGACAAACAATCATACACATTCACATCTACGGTCAATTAAGAGTCTTCAATTAACCTCACACCCAGGGAAGAAGTGGGGGGGAAAGACGTACCTGGAGAAAACCACACACAACCACAGGGAGAACATGCAAACTCCAGAAAGACCTCAGCCAAACCTGGATTCGAACCATGCCCCCCCAAAAGCCTAACAGTCCTTTTAAATTCAGTCAAGTTGCGCTAAATTTCAACCACTCATAGATATAAGTTCCCTAAATGTGCCTGTTTTTTTTTCCATCAAGATCCATGAATTCATCTTTAGGAAAATGGTGAAAATGTAAAAAATAAAAATGCCCTATCTCGCAAAGTTAAAGAAAGTGAAAAACTAAATCCTAGATCTGCCCCCTGATCCAGATCTGAACCACAATTGAATGGGTTCTTCCCTGACACATACCCCATCCTTCCACCAAGTTTTGTGGAAATCTGTCAAGTTGTTTTTTGCGTAATCTTGCATATATACAAACAACCACACAGACAGGGGTGAAAACATAACCTGCCTAGCAGAGGGGAAAAGCCAGCGAACAGTATCAGCTGAAAAAGCTCCACAGATTCATCCCCTGCATTCATGTGTCAGACATTCTTTTGGATTTAAGGGATGACGCGTCTCTCTCCGGTTATGTTGAATACGTGCTGACTAAAATCATTCTCACTCAAAAGTAAAGAAAGAAAATCAAGGCTGGTGCCACCCTGAGCTCAGGTCAGTCCTGCAGTACAGATCTATGGACACATATCAGGGGCTTGTCTGAACCGGACCGTCCAGTGAGAGAAAGGCAGCAGAGGAAGGTCTCCGTCTGTGAGAGGGAGAGAAGCTCTGAGAGGCTGACGTCAGAGCGCTGGAGGAGGACGATGATGTGACAGATGCTGCTTGTGGTGCTTGATACCTGGAGACCATAAAAACACAGATTGACATAGTTAAAAATCCAACATGTTTGGGAGGAATGTGCAGTTTGCAGCATGACTGCAAAATCTGATGCAACTCTTAACAATTCTTCACGTAACTTTGCTCTGGCTATGTTCAGTCTAATCATATATGAATCTTCCTTAATATCAGAACTCTCAGCATCTGCACACATGTTAAAACATCTGCCTTTCTCAGCCATTCTCTCACCAGGATTGGGACTTCCTGACCCTCGAGGATGCAGCACTCCTCTCTCTAACCGGAACATCCAGCACGAGATCCCCCAGCAGCCTCGGAGAGAAGGCCCTCTCCAGGTGAGCGCCGTTAAGGTTCAAGGCGAACATGGTCGGTGGAGACATGTCTAACTCCAGCAGCATGATGTTCTCAGCCTGTAAGAGGAGACAACAGTGGAGTTACAGAGTTGTTTCCTGCTGTGCTCCAAACCGCTATGTAAACCTTTGATTGCTTCTATTTGATAGATCAATTATTTATCTGTCCCAGGAGGGAAACAATCACACAGCAGCAAAACAAAAAACATTAACAGACATAACCAACACTTACATTGCACCTTTAAGCAGTTCTGGACTGACAGAGGTAAACATTTGATCCAGACAACCTGCACATCCTCATTTTTGTGCATGTTTTAAAACTGAACAGCTTGTGGATTGAAGTATTAATGGACATTTTTGATTAGTTTTTGTTAATAGAGGGGAACAATAACATAGACGAGATGGGAACAGTTTAAATGAGGATGCGAGAGGATGCTTCTTATCACCAACAAAGATCCTCACCATAAAAGTGTCTCTGTAATAAATTCAATCCCACAGTTTACTGGTTGTTGTTAATGTTTGTCTAACAGTCTTTTTCTGGGCTTCAGTAGCGTTACCCAACCAACAGATGATGAACACTTTCAATAAAAGCACAATAAATTGCTGTAAATGTGAATTCAGTATAGACTCAACCGATTAAAAACTCAAGCAATCAATTTAAACTCTTCCATTGGTTCCAGTTCTTGTGGTTATTGAGTTAATCAACTAAATCTCTTGGGTCTATTATGAAGCATCTTCAGCAAACGCCAAGTTTAATTAAAAATATATATATATATATATATATATATTTAACAGTCTCTATGTCGGCTCAATTTTCATTTATGAACTCAGAGCCATGTAACATGGAACAAAGCATGAGAACATTCTTGTTATTAAAATGCACATCATGTTGAATTGTATTATTATATAGTTATTGTGTATGAGGTGTTGGCACAGATAGGTAATGTCATCCCTCCCTTTCAGTGCAATGCTATTAATTTGCTATTATTTCAGTTCTTCATTTTATTTGATATATTACAGAACCTGCTCTACACTGATTATTCACTGCAACAAGTTAGGCTGTGAATGGTCACCATGGCTACAAGCATCGTCACATCATCCAGCAAAGAGGGCGTCTTTGAACATTAAAAAATATGAAGCGTAGGATCAATATTTCACATGCTGTACTTTTCCCAGCTGTCCTCTTGAATGTCTGAGCACTGACCTGGTATCTCGACGGGGCCCCAGTTGCCGTGGTAACAGCCATCTGTGCATATTGGCTGATTGGCCTCTTGTATCCCACGGCCGAGAGAGGACGTCTCTTGACCCGACTTTGTGGGCTGGAAAAAAAAAGACAGGAGAGGAAGGATCCAGGTTCAGTTAAACACACTTAGAGTTCGTTCAGCAGGTGAGATGGAAGCTGCTGGAAAACAAAAAGTCCCACATACACTCAACTGATAAAAACATAAATCACTCTTGTTTTATCAGCTTTCTAACAGTTTAATTTAAATAAACATAATAATAATAATATATAAAATCAATGCGGCCAGGGTGACTGGTTTCCTTTGTAGAAAAAAGATGCAGACAGAATACATGAATTAGAATCTATATAGAATCTTGGAGAAGGTTTGACTTTGTCGCCTACTAGTGGTAACATTTTACCACAATACAAAAATGTGTGCATTGCAAAAACTATTTGAAAGATGCTATGATCACATGAAACGGTTGGTGGATTAAATCGCCCGATACAAGCCTTTCACAGACCTACGTGTAAAAACAAATATTTTACAGAATATATCATGCAGAAAAGATGTGCATTAATATTTACATTTTACGAATAAAACTTAATGTTGGCATCTGCAAGCAAAACTAAAAAAGCTCTCCTAACACTCTGTTATATCATCTGCCTGTAATTTATTTAAGGTCTTATAGTGAACGTATGTTTTTGCCAAGCTAACTTTTCTTCAGTGAGTTTTACCTTCTTGTATTTAAGATATATTATACTTTACCCTAACCCTACATTTCTGGATTTTGAAGAAAAACTTCATTTAATATAGACATTGTTAACTCCTGATAATAAGGACAGTTTAAATCTAAATGTGTTTCATCCTCGATTATAACAACTAAAGTAGTTGTAATGAAGGAATGTTTGCACCCTTGATTTAACAGTGCAGTGCATTATGGTCTTTTTAGATGACTGATAGATTCACTGACCTCTCTGGTGGAAGCACCGGCTGGAGTCTCCACTGGTCCTCCTCACCGTCAAAGTGCAGCCGGTTCATGATCTTGTTCTTTTCTTCAGGAGGTATAAAATTCTCAATCAAGAGATATCTGCAAAATGCACCAAAGGAATGTGTTCAACATTTCATTCATACCACAACAACATACATTGAAAAGTATCGACAGGGTTATACACATTAAAATTGAGATTAAATGTGAACAAAGCTGATTTATTGTTTTATTGCCTCACTGCCAAATAATTAAATAAACTGTTTATACGTGAGTAGTTTACAGTTTTAAAGTTTTATGGAGCTCTCACGTTTTTATTCCTCACTCGTTTTGATGAGGCAAAAATCTCTCACTCATAGGTTTTAATTATTTAAACTCTTTTATAAATATAAACATATATATATATATATATATATATATATATATATAATATAAGCAGACTTAAAACATTTTCATCCATGTTGGCTGTGCCCTCATTGGATTCTTGAAGTTTTGCATTTTAATATATACACTGCATTGTTTTATCACTAATGTAATTTATCAGTGACTTTTATGTTGTGAATTGTATTTTTGTATTTCTTTTGGGTAAAGTTTTCCTTACACTCTTATGTTATCTTATATAAGACATAACTAAGCCTTACATGTACTTGTACATTTCATTCATGTATTTATGATGTGTGAAATAATTATAATTATAATAATAATACTACTACTAATAATAAAAGCAGGGTGACATTCTATGCAGACACTAAACAATTAAATTAAATAAAACCTACATGTAATGATCCGATGTGGCCATGAATATACAGTATTCATGTACAAAACTACACAATCTGTAGTTTTGTACATGTATCTGTGTGTATTCAGTGATGTAGGTGGTGTACTTACTTGTACTTGAGTTCCCTGGTGAGCTCGCTCTGTGTCTGTTCAAGCTCCTGTCTGGTCATGACGTGTTCATCGATTACGTCTTTAATCTCTCCCTTCACCAGCTGTAGTTTGGCATAGATCTGTCCAGAGCAGAAACGTTAACACATTAACTAAATCGGTAGTAACCTCTTACTGAAACTAACTTATCTGAAGTCATTAGTGGAGACACACAGAGACAAGGAATTGAATTATTCCTAAATATCAGAAATTGACATCTCCGTTCAGAGAAACCTGGACCCACATGAGCCACCTCCCTTATGACGTCTCCTCACGTGCAAATACGATTAACTGCTCCTGTGAGTGAGTCATCCTACCCTCCTCAGCTTCTTTGTCTTCAGTTCCACCTCCTGCTGCATCGAGGAGAAGGTTTCCTTCATTTCCACTGTCTCCTCGTCCTGGAGCATCATCTGCTGCTGGATCTCTCGCTCGCTCCTTATCTGCGAATCACGGGCAAAAGTTCAGCTTAGTTGGAATTCAATACAAAGAGGGAAACCTTAAAAATGGTCGGGATCCAAACTTTAATATCTGTATAAACATGACCCGGAAAGTAACACGCAATATTGTTTTATATGGAGTAATGAAGGAAAAAAACGTCATTATTGATTTTTTATAAATGACAAATTACCTGTTCTGCAATTTGTTGCCTCTTCAACTCGAGCATCTTCTGTTGTTCATTGGTGTGATCGATTATCGTCTTTCCTCCGACTAACAGTTTGCTCTCCATAGTCTGTGAACAAAGACACGTGATCAATTATTTATGCAGCTTTTCATTGTTCCTACAATATCCATTGGTGCTGTTTGATAATGAGACATGCAATCTTTACCAGTACCTTGTATTTCTCTATGATCTTCTCCAGAGCATCCTGATCCCACTGCATGTCCTCCACACTCTTCCTGTGTTCACTCAGGGGCCTCAACCTCTCGCTGCCTCCCTGGTAGATCAGTCTCCTGGGGCAGTCGTCGCCCTGTTTCAAGTAAAGTCTCCCGTCTGGTTCACCCTGAAGGGCCCTCAAAACCTCTGCCTCCCTCTCACTAAGCATCTCCTCCTCCACGCCTCCCATGCTTTTGCTCAGCCTTCTGCTATTTCTTCGAATCCTCCTCCTCTCCTTTGCGAGCATCCCTTGCTTCTCCAGCTGCGCCTTCAAGCGTGCGATCTCCTCCTGAAACTCCCTCAGCAGGGCGTCTTTGGGGTCCTCGTTGATCCGAGGTTTGTTCTTGATGTTCTTGGCCCTGCTGGCGTACCTAAGCGTGGCCAGGGACTCTTCGAAGTTCTTGTGCGAAGGCCCCACGGTTGCTATCATGACAGTTTTGGCATTGCCCCCCAGCGAGTCCTGGAGCAGGCGGGTCAGTTTGGAGTCCCTGTAGGGGATGTGGGTGCTCTTCCCGTCCACCAGAGCTGTGATGACGTTCCCCAGTGCCGACAGAGACAGGTTGATTTTGGCCGCCTCCTTCAGCCGCTTGCCTTTGGCGCCCGTCTTGCTCTGGCGCTCGCTGCCAGCCAGGTCAACCATGTTCAGCTTCCCAACTCGGATGTGGTCCTCGCCGTCGGGCCCCACTTCGCTGCACTCCACGGTGATGAGAAAGATGGCATGGGACCTGGAGCTGCGTTCGTTCATGTTGGTGAAGCCCACGGACCTGGACTGGTTGCCTAGGTTCATGACATGTTCGATCTCCGTGGCGTTCTTAGTCACCACCGAGGACAGGTCTTTCACGTAGACGCCAAAGTCTGGGTTTTCCTTGAGCTCCAGCTTCCTGTTGTTGTCTTTGAACAGCAGGTCCCTGATCTCCTCCTGGTAGATCTCCAGGTACGATGACCTCACCAGGTACTTCTGGTTCTGGGTCCTGGAGATGTGCGTGAAGATGTGCTGGAATGAGGTGGGTATCACCCCTCTCCCCTCCGGGTCCCATGGAACCCCCTGCATGGTGTGCGTCTTACCTGTCCCCGTTTGTCCGTAGGCAAATATAGTCCCATTGAAGCCCAGCACCACGGACTCCACCAGGGGCCTCACTGCATCGTCATAGATGTCGCCTTGCGTGGAGTCCCACCCGTGCACGGAATCGAACGTGAACACTTTCCTGGGCTCATCAGGTGGCGCCCTCGGGTTCTTGATGGTGATCTGTCCCAGTTTGTCATCCACCTCCAGGATGTTGTCGCACCCCGCCTCTCTGGAGCCGAAGGGCCGGCAGCGCACCACCACGCGCACCGACTCGCACTGTTTGATCTTAGACATTTTTTGTATTTATCTTTTTTTTTTTTTTTTTTTTAGATAACGAAAACAAACGCACCTGTCCTCGCCGCGTTAGAATAAAAACAAGCCTCTGTCCCAAGTGAGGTCCACCGCAGCCCCGCGCCGCCACGCGCACCCCGCACTCTGAGCTGCATCCTCCGCCCTGAGCATCTCCCACTGAAGGATGCGAAGTCACAGGATGTTTCAAGTGAAAAAAGGAAAAGATGCTGTTTCTGCCGCTGCCGCCGCCGACCCAGCCCACACCGCCTCCCCCGGCTGGTACACACCCTGCTCTGCGGACAATGGGAATCAGACATGTGACCTGCGCGACGAATTGGATTTGAGCTCTCCCCAAACATATGGTCTGATTCCGTGACACTGATAAATAACCCTGTGAAAAAACAAAAAGCACCTGAACGCACCTTAAAAAAAAAAAAAATGAATATAAACAAAAATATGGTTCATTAACAAAAGATTTATTTTTTTTACATCACCATTCAAAAAGGCCAGAAATATATTTTAATGTACACAGAGAAAAAGACACTTGCTGAAACTGGTACACATTCATTACTAATGTATTTTCCAATAGGAGAATATTTTTTTTAATTTCTTTTGCCTCCATTGTGTCTTTACATACGCAGTGTGTGAATAATTAGGCTCCTCCTCGATCTAGACACCATTAAGTAAATCAATAATGTTAAAGAATACAAAACCATCAATTTCTGCTGATATTGAACACAGTGGCCAGTTTATTAGGTACATGTTGATAAAACTAATAGTCCTGCAAACATAGTTATTATAGAAGGTGTTTATTAAACTGTATGATCATTTTGGAGGCTTTTTATAACTCCTTTTATAGACTTATATCAGCTAAATAACAAAAACACATCTATTTTACTGCAACACAGCAACAAAATGATCCCAGATGAGAACCCTTCTACATTTTATAACCTTCATGACATCAGTCTTAGCTACCTGTACCTAATAAACTGGCCACTGTGGGAACTTTCCGAATGCTGGCCTCCACTCAATGGGATCAAATGTAGGCATTATTATTGTTATTAAGCGCTACTGGCACATGTGGTGAGTCGGTCACTTGTGAAACCTCCTGCTGGAATCGTTTGCATGATCCAGTAAAAGTTGGCATGGAGTGAAATGGTTTCCGTACACGGCCTCGTACTTTCTCATCTTCTCCACCAGCTTGTCGGCGCCGAATGTGTCCACGAAACGGAAAGGTCCTGGAAGCAGGAAGAGATTTTATTAGATATCAGATAGAATATATGATTCTAGGAGACTCATTACTGTGGGTGATGCTCTTCCCATTGACATATATTGAGCATACAGACACTGAAGTTGCTCAGAATCATGATTTAAGTTGAAGTCTGACCTCCGAGACAAGGAGGGAATCCCAGTCCAAACACAGCCCCGATGTCTCCTTCCAGAGGGCCGTTCAAAATGCCCTCTTGCAAACACAGCACGGCCTCATTGACGAATCGAGAAACAAGCCTGTACTGCACATCAGAGTCCGATGAACTGTAAGAAACAAGTATTTCAATGATTAAACAAGTGACAAATGGACAATGTAATAGTTTAAAAGCTTAACAGGTTTTGTATCCTTTTAAAATTAAATCTTTATTAGTAACAACTGGAACAATATATTAAGTTAACAGTGTGTTCAATTATAGTTTTATAAGGTAAATGTCTGACTTAAAACTGTTGTTACTTCTGCTACTTCAACTTACACAGCAGGGTTTGGTGTTAACTTGTATTTCTCAAGGATCTCTCCAATATCTGGGTTGACCTCTTTGGCTTTGAGTCCTGGCGTGTAGACGTAGCAGCCCTTCCCCGACTTGCGGCCTTGAGCGGAAATAACAAGCGAGGATTAAACATTCATACATTACACGCTCACATTAATTAACAGGGAAGTTCGTCATCCAACTAAAGGTAGACCACAGTCCTTCACTGTGACCAGCCATACCATTAAATCCCATCTCCACCATGGTCTTCAGAACCTCCACATTTCCACCTCCAAAGCGAGAGCCAAAGGCTTTGCCCAGATCCTCAGCCACATGGGCGGCTACGTCGATACCGACTTCATCGGCCAGCGTGGCTGCACCCACAGGGAACCCAAAGCTCGTGGTGAGTCCATCCAACTTCTTGGGGTCAACCCCTTCCTGTGAGTGCATAATGGATACATGAATACCGTGTGTATAGGAGCTTTCATTTGTAATGAGTAGGATTTGTATAAGTTTTTCATCTTAACACATTAAAACTACAGTATCACAGCTACAGATTGTGGTTTACCTGAAGTACTCGTACAGCTTCCGCCAGCATTGGAGCCAAACACCTTGTGGTATAGAATCCAGGTCCATCCTGCAAAGACATTAGTGTGATATATTACTGCAGCAACTCACATGTGAAGCATTGTGGAAATTAATGCTGAACTTTCATCTCCAGCCACTTCCAACTTCATTGTTGCATTTGCCAAGGAGGTAATGTTTTCAACTCACCCCAACAACGATGATGACTTTGCCCTGCTTCAGGCCGACTGCCACAGCCGAGGCGATGGTGTCCTTCGACGTCTGATCAGTGCTAATGATCTCAAGGAGCTGCATCTTGTCGACTGGAGAGAAGTAGTGCATTCCAATCACCTAGAGATAAAACAACATTCAGCATCATTGCTTTTTAAAAAAAAATTATATATGAAAGTACGGATTTTTTAATTACACGGCTCCCAAGTTCAAACCTTATCTGGCCTCTTGCTGGCTGCAGCGATATCCTTGATGGGCAGAGCGGACGTATTGCTGGCAAATATGCAGTGAGGGGGGGTGACCTGCAGGCAAATGTTTGTTAGATCAAAGTCGCACACATTTAACGATTAGGTGTTAATTGTAAGAAAAGCAGAGTCAGCATCTTCTCAGTGACACTTACAGCCTCCACCTCCTTCAGGACTGCGTGTTTGATCTTAATGTCTTCAAACACAGCTTCAATAACCATGTCTGCATTTTCAAAGCCACTGTAGTCCAGCTTGCCGGTCAGGCCGGACAATATGGAGTCTCTCTGAAACGACGTGATGTTCCTTTTCTTGGTCTTGTCATTGAGCCTTGAAAGGAATGGAATTCAAATCATTATGGGGGTTTTCAAGTGACCTGCCATTTTGGTTCATGTAGGTGAAATATAAAACATTCATATCATAGTTAATGCTATGAAACAGCTGCGCAAATCAACAATACATGACAACCAGAGCCTGACCAATTCATTAGTTGGTTGATAAAAAGGTATATTAAATCTATATTATTTTCAAGTGGTTGTATTTATAGTTTTCTTTTCATTTATAATATTGTTTTTTAATTAAACTGTAAAATATCAAGCCTCAATTACAGGTCTTTGTCATAAGGGTTTGATAACGACAAATTGTTCAAATACATATCTAAAAATGTGTGATGTGATAATTGCTGTGTGAAAACCGACCCTTTGTAAACCTGCTGCTCTCCTCTGGCCAGTCCAGCCACTGTGGTGTCCTTCAGGATTGTGTGCACGCCTTTGTCCACCGTCACCTGAGCGATACCTGCTCCCATCAGACCTGCTCCCATGATGGCAAGAGTCCTAATGGTTACCAACAAAGAAAAGGAGAACAAGATACCTGTTTAATCAACTTGAATACCACGAACTGGTCTGAAACATGTGCTGATTGTCCAACATCACACACACGAGCTCTGTGATACACACTTACTTCACTTCTCTTTGAGGAGTTCCAAAGCGGTTCTTCTTGCACGCAACTTGACCGTGGTAGAGACCAATCAACGCTTCTGATTCCGAAGTTCTTGCCAACTGCCCGAAATTCTGTGACAACCATGGAAATTTGTGTTATTCACTTACACAATGAGCTACTGTAAATACTAAATTTGAAAGTGGTATTGAACAAACCTTACCTGAGACTCCGCTAAATATCCAGCAACCGGACCTTGTTCAACTCCAGTTTTCACAGACTGACGGGAGAAGCAGCAACAAACGACAGTTACATTGCAAGTCATGTTAAAACTAAAACAAATTTCCAATGACAGAAGAGAGTCCACTACAGTATTTTCTAAACAAATGATTTTCATCTGACAAGTGAATTATCAAACTGACACTCACATCATCTCCCTCACTACAATAAAATAATTGCACTTGCAATCATTTAGCCTTTTAAATCAGGCTAATTTCTGCCATCCTGATTTTCAAATATAGGTGTTATAAAAATTGTTGCTTAGGAGGAGCTTTTACTTACATCAATGATTTTAAGGGGTGCTGGATACAGTCCCTTGCTCTGCTTCATAACTTTTCCGTGGACAGTTTTGTAAATTTGATTCCGCACAAACCCAAAGCCCATGATGTAGTCTTGAACTTCTGTGGCAAAAGAACATCAACTCTTAAATAAAGTTATTCTTCCACCTACAGAAATAAATACATTCAAGTCACAAAAGAAAGTGAAATGCAGCACAACTGACTCTGCATCGTGCCCTTCTCTTTGCGAAGAGAGATTTTCTTGTTGACGATTCCTCTGGCACATTCGATGGCAACTTCCTCCAGGTAGTCTATCGTTCTTTCTTCTGGACTCTTTAGCCCAGGTCCTAGAATACAAGCAGAGATTATAACATTAATCATATTAATTTCTACTCATGCACAGTCCAATATTATAATGTCTACAGGTGCTTATACTTTAAAAGTACATATTTGAATACAGCTCAGTGTTTTTTATTATATTATTTATTATTTTTACCTAGAGGGTCTACAAGTTGGTCGACGAGCCCCATCTTCTTGGCTTTATCTGCTCGGATATTTCTTCCTGTTAGCATCATGTCAAAGGCATTGGGTAGACCGACCTAAAGACAATAAAAAGAAAGACAAGACAAGAAAACTTAAACTGACGGTTTTGTGCTGTGTATAGATGCACTAATGTGAATTTTATTTTTAGTTAGGAACACAAGTTATACTGAAGTCAGTTGTACTCATGACTGTTGAGAAGTAGACAGAGTGGACAAAGAAGGAAATAATCTGTTTGCAGGGTCGTGTAAACATCCTAAACCAATTATGAGCATTAGCCAGATTATACTGCATTATGGCTGAGCCTTTTCAGGCTTCATGCTCAGACAATTTACCACTAAATAGGATGTGTTCACATACCATGCTCTGCATCATCCTGCAACCTGTGTGCAGGCATGTAAGAAAAAAAAAAAGCGGTGATCTAACAGGATTTGTCCGATCTGAGAATCACCACTGCATGTGCACACGGTAAGAATTTCTACATTGCGGTCACAGGAGTTTCCATAAGGATATGAAGAAGCCAGCCAGTGGGAAATAGAAGTCACTGACTGACTGGAGTTTGCCTTACTTATTGTAAACATGTAGGGAATTATTGTCAAAGTAGAAGTAAGCATCTTGTGTGTTACATTACATCACACATGTCATTTAGCTTTTATCCAAAGCGACTTCCAATTAGTGCATTCAACATCTATGAGGGGCCATTTGGGTTCAGCATCTTGCCCAAGGACACTTCGGCATGGGCTAGGATTCAAGCCGCTGACCTTCTGGTTGGAAGACAAACCACTCTACCCCTCAGCCACAGCCGGTTTTAGTCCTCACAGTAAAACCTATTTCTGATTTATCAGAGCTTTTTTAGAATCATTTGATCTTCATGTCTTTTTATATATTTATTAACCACTTCACAAAAGTGCCACAATGGTGTTAGAGTTTTGAACTGGCAGTTTGGCTGGCAGCCGGCTCTTATACAACGCTCTAAAGTCACTTCCCATAGATTCTTGTGTAAAAAAGGCAGAGGAAGCTCAAAAAATAGCAGAGCGTGTGATGCTACAAGCCCCTGGGCCACATGAATATATGCATTTAGGTCATTAGCTGTCTTTCCACCTCTGTTTTGCTACTGTTTCATCCACCCAGCGGGTTTGCTCACTGTGTCAAACTCTTTCCCTTGTTTTTCCCCCCCTCTTCAGATCCACTCTGCAAGACTGTCTGCCTACATGGCACCTCTGGAAGGTCAATTCCAGTGCAAGCTGTGCTCTCAGATCAGCTCCACTGTCAGGACAGAAAATACTAACAAAGAGGAGCCTGGCACACGGACCCCTCTCTGGATCCAACAAATCTGCTGCAGCCGCAGATAATCTAAATCCTTGTGTGCAGTTTTTATACTTCATAACACTGAGACACTGCGATTCAAATTTGGGGAATATAGCAGTCTCCAGGAGGAACACACACGTCAATATATTTTTGCAAGTGCTGGTTAAAAGTTGCGCTAGAAACAAATGTCTTTTGTTCCCAGTTCTTTATTATCTAACTCTACATTGCAATTCAAATGATTCAACTGAGGCTGACCATCTGTGGTCGACATGTCATGTCTATGTAGAAGTTAAACGACAAACAGGAAGGAAAACAGCAGTGCACGTATATACTTCAAATTGAGAGAACATATGAATAGAATTTCTGCACTAACCATTTTGGGGAGTCTCTGCGTACCACCAGCTCCGGGTAGAAGACCCAGCATGACCTCAGGAGTACCGAGAACTGTTTTCTTGCTCTTTGTTGCAATTCTGTAGTGGCAGGCAATGGCAAACTGAAATGGAAAAAATGAGCCCATTAGATAAGACATTATGATCAATCGTCCTTGTCAAATATTTCCAGTTTAGTAAGATGTATCTGGCTGCTGAAAAAGTTCTTGTTCACCTCTAAGCCACCGCCTAAGCAAGAGCCATTGATGGCAGCAACAATGGGCTTTGTAGATTTTTCAACCCGCTCGAACATCTTCTGCCCGGCCTGAGAAAGCTTGGTGACCTCTTCTGCATCGTTGCAGGCCTGGATCATACTGTAACAGAAGTAGAGTGTGTGAAAAGGAATCAACATGAAAAACCTCTTCAACATTTCATTCAGATAACTGAAGATCTCAATGTTAAAGGTGCAAAAGACTATTATTTTGTTTCAGGAAAATGAATTGAGTTGATATCAGGAGCTTTTTCTTACTTAATGTCTGCTCCTGCGATGAAGCATCCTGGCTTTGAGGAGATGAGGACCGCACTCTGAACAGCATCGTTGGCCCACACTTCATCCATTACTTCGGCCATCTCCTTTTGCATTTGGACTGACAGGGTGTTAACCTAGACAGAGAGGTGACCATTAGGTTGACTTTTGATCCCAGCAGTAAAAACTCTCACCTTTACATTTAATGAGCTCACACCTTGGAGCTCGGGTCGTTGATCCGTACAACAGCGACGTCGTCCTTGACTTCATAGTTCACGTGAGTACGGGCTAAAAATAGAGGAGAGATAATGTGGAGTGAGAAAGAATTGTGTCACTCAACAGGGTGACCACTTTTTAAATATTAATTTAAAAAATATGTATTAATTTGGGGAATTACCAAGCATGGCAGGAGCTACAGAGAAGGTGCGGAAGTTATTGCCTGTGGATAAAGAAAAACAAGAGTAAACAAAACATTATTATACATATATAATTTTAGCAAGATTTTAAATAGCCTTTATAATGGCCTGTTTTTAATGTAAAGACTGTTATTGTTGTTTTAAGTGTGAGCTACAGGATACTGGAATTTCCAAGGGGTGGGCACTAAAACAATCCAGAAATTATTGCAATATAATTTTCCAATATAATAAGTCCAATATATATCGATATATTGCTAATGCATATTTTGTGTGTTTATCTGTCATGTGAAGCACTTTGTAAATGTGTGTAAAACTCTTTAAATTTTCAATTACTCATTTTCCCCTTTTATTTTTTCAATGTTAAAAAATTCAGGGGGCTTTTAAATTTCAAAATCTCACGTGACAGATTTACTTCCATATGTGCATTTTAAAAAGTGTTACACAAACAAACTATTATAATTATTGAAATCTATTCATATAAACATTTTGATCTTGATAAGGTCCAGGCCTCGTTTATAAGACACACAACCTGAAGCACATTTCCAAACGGATCCAGCCTTTCCAAACATATTAAACACGAGGCCCTGACACCTGCACCCAGACAGAAAGAAAGTCCTCACGCACGCACGAGTATATGAGACGCTCACATATCCTATCCATGACCTCGAACGGTCTGATCCCTGCTATGCAACCCAGTGGAACACGACCCTTCACCTACATTCTCCGCCCACAGCTCAGACAGAGAGTTGCCATCACAGAGGCTAATGAATGACACACGTCTCCAACACCCTGCTCGCACCGTCACATCACGGTTTAAACCACCGGGACACTCACACACTCAGGAGCAGAAGTTAACAGTCTGATGTAAAACTTTTATTTCGAGCCTCCTCTGCCCTGACTGAACTCACGGGACGCCGTAGCAACCAGCTGGGTTAGCTAGCTAGCACATGTAGCACGTTTGCACTCAAGTTTCCTCACTTAAAAAACAAAGTTCCACACTCGCGCTGTAGTTTAAACGTTCACCGACATGTATATGTGTTGAAAAACCAAAAGGACACTGTTTTACAAAGCACTACCACGCGTTGCTGTGTAACATTCTCCGAAGCTAACAGCTACGTCCAACAAGCTAATTACCAACTGCGGCACGTAGCTAATCAAGGACTTTCATTGCCCCCCCTATCCGCGGGTCATCTTTATCTCTTTAGGCAGCTTGTACCTGTGAGGAGCGCGTATCTCCTCGATGTGAATCCGGAGAGAACACCAAGGGCTCGGGTACCAGCCATCTTGGGAGCGGAGGTCAGTCTAGCTGGCTAGCTCGCTGTCAAGTGTGCTGTCAGGAGACTGGGAAGTCCGAGCTACGTCCCACAAACCGGAACAATCGGAACAGATGCTGATTGGCGCTCGTCGGAAATTCCCGCACGCCATTGGCTGACTCGGACGACGTCACCGCTCATTAGACGTTCAAGGACAGTAAAATGCTTCTAAATTCCAGCACTTCCTCATCATGACATACGATGAATAATCTCCTTTTTTGTTTTAAATCTAATGTCTCACTCAAATAATTTAAAAAACAGGTTTTCAGGCAAATTTTAAATCTGTTTAAATGTAGAGTGAAATAATTCCTGGACTAGATGGAAGTAATGGCAGCATGCTACCACAAGGCGGAGGTCGAAATCAAACTTGAACCTGAGAATAGAGTATTTAAGTAACTGCATCAGGTTTCATTTAACTTTCCTTTATTTGACTTTGCATTGAGTTATAAGTCAAGTTTTGGTAAGAAGGAGGCAGATATAGGGCAAATACATCAAATGTTGTTTTATGTCTTTATGTAACTATATGGATTGTATTTCTTTTTATTAGCACTTTTTTCTGTAGCAAGTCTCCTTGTAAAATAAACATATCTCATTGTTCCCTCAAATGAAAAGACCAAATGAATTTGCCAAAACAAAAAGGAAAATATCCAAATGAACTTCAACGCATGATTTCATCATGATCTTAATCTCCTTCACCTCTATCCTCAACTAACTTGTTTTCTTTCTTGCCCAATCATTTACTGTCTCATACCACTCTCTACAAAATTCACTGTGGCAAAGCCAAATGTTTTAGTTGCTGTTGGAAAATTGAAAGGCTCTTTAAAAAAGGAACAATCTCTTATTATAGACTGTAAGCTAATGACCAAGTAGTACTCGTTCAGTGCAGAAAGAAATAATTTTACTCAAGTAAAATAAACAATATATAATCAGCAATATAGCAATAATAATGTAACTATAATAATGATATAATAGTGTTATATTATTTGTATATCATCGATTATTATCACGTAAGCAGTACTCAATATCTCCATTAGCACATCTATCTCTCTATCTATCTCTCTATCTATCTCTCTATCTATCTATCTATCTATCTCTATGTTTAGCTTCTTTTGCTCATACCTGCAGTTGTTTAAACTCAAATCTGCAGAGAGTATTTCATCACATATCAAAAGTATTAGTATTTGTCTAAATGTCAGAAGTTTTCATTTGGAATGTTTAAAATGAAGCATCTATCTGTCTCATTGTAAATCATTAAGATCAACTTGAGCCAATTTAACAAACCAAAATATTTACATTTCACATCACATCCACTTCTCTAGTCTGGATTTTAAAGTATTTTTTTTTTAAATGTGAATTACTTCCACTGACTTTAGCCATGATGTTTAGCACGAGGGCGGGATTCCGTGTCGGCAACACAGGAGCATCCAATCAGGGGCGAGATTCCCCCCTAGCAACGCCAATCAGCGAAGGGGGACTGGCCGGTTGCGAGGGTAGTGGTAGTGTTGATGTGCAGGAGCAAGTGTTTCCTCCAGGCTCTGCTGGCTGCTGGGTTTGTCAACAGTCTCCTGCTCGCACCTCCGTCAGGTTCAGGTCCCGGTCCCCACTCCTCCAGGCACATCGCTGTCTAGCTCAGCTTCTGTATGTCGGCGGGGCAGAACTAACCCAGGAGCTGGAGTCAAGCTTTAAATAACAAAAAGCCCCCAATTGCGATGCCATCCCCGATGGAGGGCTCCTCCAGAGAAGATGACCTGTTCACTGTGAAACACGAGCTGAAACATGGTGAGTTCGACTCCCATCTTGTTTATTTGGCTTTTTTGTTCTTTTTGCAGACACGTGTCAGGGGAGGGTTGGAGGTGGTGGTGCTGGTGGTGTGTGTGGGGGGGCGGGTGTTAGCTTGCTAATAGCTCGCAGCAGCAAACTGTCACAGTCGATGAGAGCTAACGTTCACGCTGCTCGAGTCCCCGAAATGGGCAGCGGGAGGCGAACGTGTGTCCTCGTTACTTGTAACGTGGCCGCTAACTCACGCAAACTAATGTTACCTAACCGCCCCCCCCCCTCCTCCGACGTTAGCTTACTGCCACTTGATAGCCGTGCTCGACCCCGGGGGGTAATAACATTAGCTTAAGCCAGTAGTTAACGTGTAACCAGGGGGAATCAAACCAATGACCAAGTTCGTCTTGACTTAGAGTTTCCTGTCATTACGCGGGTGTGTTAGCTGTTAGCTCACCGAGGAGCACACACACGCACACACACGCACACACACACACACGCACACACACACACAGCTGCAGTGCTGTCAAGTCACCAAAGCTAACGTTAGCTTGGCTGCACATGACACCTCAACTAAATGCTTTTTGTAATAACGCTTCACGTTATTAGCTCGTCCACTGAACGACTCTTGTCATCGTGCACGTGAAGCTGCTGGTTGTTCTGTGTTGGCTGATGCACGAGAAGGAAGTAGTGTGGACACGAACCAGCACCATCTCACAGCGTGACTTTAAAAATAATATACAGGAAATATGCTTCTAGTTGCTGTTGCCATTTACATTTTTAGCTCTTATAATAATAGTACATTTTATTTATACAGCACCTTTCATACACCGAATGCAGCTCAAAGTGCTTTACAGTGAAATCAAACACATGAAATAAGAGATCAATATGAGCACGTTAGCAATAAGACACAGACTTAGGACAAAAGCTCAAAACTCGCAAAAGGTATCAAAGAAAGTGGGAACCTTTGCTGCTTCCCCCAAACTTTTTCTAGTTCATTTTTGGGATATTGCGCAAGCCGGAGGTAGAAGACCTCAGGGAACCGGTTTGGAACTTACTCCGATAAACAAACAGAAATGTATGAGTGTGTTGTACCATCAAGAGACTTAAAAACAAGTACACTCATTTTAAAAATCAATCCTCAGTGATAGTGGAAGTCAGTGTAAAGACGCTTCAACCAGAGTAATGTGATCTCTTTCCCTATTTCCTTGTTAAACCCTGGCTGGTAGCTGAGCTGAGTGCAGTTGCGTGTCTACTGGGCCGTTGAATGAAGTTTACATACTGTCTCAGCTGTAACAGCTTTACAATGACACAGTGCTGCTGTTCAGGCTGCAACATGACTATGCTGCACCCCCCATTTACTGCCCTGCCCCAAATATGCAGTCTGTTTAGTTGTAAATACCACTGGATCAACTTTACTCTACTTTGTACCCTTGCAGTACAGTAAAGGCCAGACTCTCTTGCCTTTTTATTTATGCAAATTAGCTCAAGCAAACATGAGCGGTATGCTTCTCTGTACTAATCCTCCTGCCACATGTGAAGGATTTCTGTGTGCAGGATTCATTTTTCACTGCTCTATTCCTATTCCTATTTTTACCTCCACTATGGAGGTTATGTTTTCATTCCTGTACGTTAGATTGTGAGAAAGATTATGTAAAAACTACTAGACGGTTTACTACAAAAGCTGGCGGAAGGATGTGGTACGAGTTAGGGAAGAACCCGTTTAATTTTGTAGGTGGTTTGTATGAGTGTGCGTAATCTGGTGCAGATTCAAATAAAAATCTGTGAATCTTAACTGCCATTCTAGTTTTTTCATCTGAGGACATTGATATTTCACTCCTGTAAACTAAAGAGCTTCCTCTTTTCAAGCAGCAAGGCATCTTCTCCTTGTACACCTCTGTTAGTCTATTAATAAACATCCAAAATCCAACTTGGCCTTGACCGGCTGAGCCTGACAAGGATGTTATGCAACCTGAACCCCTGACCCTTGAAACTGAAGGATAGTGTTCTTGTTTTGAAAATGAAGAATGCAACTGGATTCCCCAGCAGTTGCAGCATTTCTTCTCGTGTGTAACAGGAGAAACACGCAATGATGAAATGAGGCGTTTTAATTGTTCAGTAGCATATTTCCGGAGTGTGAGACAGAATGAATGTGTTCACTACAATGGCTTTGCATGTCTAAGAGCATGCCAAGCTCAGTCAGCTGTGGAGAGAGACAGCGATCGAGAGAGACACAAGAAGCCAGTGTGCGTGCTGATTTCAGTGAAGAATCTTTGATGAAAGATAATGACCCTTTTGCAGGTTAATGTTTGCATGCAGATGCTTTTAAGATCATTTTATACTGTTGACTATTTGACTGAAAGTTAAGAGTAAGTCAGCTTTTCAGCACAAGCCTGTTTTTTTTTTTTGGTAACCTTTGTTTATAAGAAGGACGTCGACTGATCCTCGGCTTGTTCTTTGCAGTATTCTCACCACTGCAAGATACCGATCGCTACCCGTGGTCCCAGTATCTTTATAATTGCTGATCCAGATTACAGCTCAGTTCTCAACGTTTTTTAGCCTTGCAGAGTCTGACCTCGTTGTCTATAGGTCTTCTCAAAGCAGCACGAGTGAGAGCCTCTTTGCATCAAAATACCAGAATGCATTATTAGCAAGTTGGCACCAGTTACAGAACAAGATGTATAGAGGACTGGTCAGGTGATGCAATGTGCCTTCTGGTGGCCATGCGAAGTCCACAGCTGTTGGAGAGAACAGTTTCAAACAGATGATCAGTCTCAAATGTATTCAAAATTTGGCTATTTCAACATTACTAAATAGATAATGAGAATGTTTTCAAGGGTTTTGTCCAGATGAGGATGATTTTATCACTTTAATGTCAGACCATTAGCTCACTGGTTAACCAAGCATCGTTTTAACCTTTCATTGTTTCAGAGCAGGAACATCTATACTGTAGAGGAGCTATATTAAACCTACATTTTTACACTCTGCATCGACAACTAGTACCTCTTTTTTATAAAGCCGCTGCAGTCACAAACACCAGGCCTGTCAGTGTAGTGAATATAAACATACATTTCCCCCGTGTCCCAGATAGGCATCAGGTGGTCAATCAGTAGTAAAATACCTCATGTGGAACAGTGGGCTTTTCATGTCTAGCTACTCATTAATACTGTATATTGTATGATCTTTTTTTATAGAGATGCAACTTTCATTTCTAACCTTTTCAGAGGAAAATTAAGGCCATAAATGCAAACTGATTATATGTTATTTTGTAATGTAAAGTGTGTAATTAAAAGCATGGTTTTCTTATTTGTGCTTGAACCTCAGCCAACCTGACGGGCCATGTAGAGAGGGTGGGCATTGAAAACTTTGAGCTATTAAAGGTGCTTGGCACAGGAGGTGAGTAAAAACTGTCTCTCTGTGTTGAACACAACACGACATTCACATGATTGGGTGCACGCCAGTCACACTGTGTATTTTTTTGGACTGACGGGCACATCATGACATTCATCTCTGTTCAAGCCGCGGCTTGTCGCTGAACTTTGCCATCTGTCTTTGTTGATTTTAAACCACCAGCGTACGGCAAAGTGTTCCTGGTGCGGAAAGTGAGCGGGCACGATGCGGGGGAGCTGTATGCTATGAAGGTCTTGAAGAAGGCCACTATTGTACAAAAGGCAAAAACTGCTGAGCACACACGCACAGAGCGGCAAGTGCTGGAGCACATCCGCCAGTCCCCGTTCCTCGTCACGCTTCACTACGCCTTTCAGACGGATACCAAGCTGCACCTCATTCTTGGTGAGGATATTTTTCATGTTTATAACCCTGTGTTGTGTTTATACCAGATTTTAAGCAGCTAAATAAAAATGTATCTTTCATCACAGATTATGTAAATGGCGGCGAACTCTTCACACATTTGGTGCAAAGGGTGCGATTCAAAGAGCAAGAAGTGGCCCTGTACAGTGGAGAGATAGTGTTGGCACTGGAACATCTACACCAGGTAATCTTCAGATTCAACACAATCAAACTGTTTTTTTTATTTACATGTTGCTGTTTACATACTTTATCTGTCACATGTAAATATTCTCTCTGTCATTTTCTTGGTGCAGCTTGGGATCGTGTATCGGGACCTGAAACTTGAGAATATTCTGCTGGATTCAAGTGGTCATATAGTTCTCACAGACTTTGGCCTCAGTAAGGAATTCGATCAGGTACATGTGTCAAAATTCATTAGGGACTTATTCTTTTCCCTTAAAAAGTTATGAAACATTTATTTTTCCCTTAAGGCCTTAAAAATATTTTAACAGCACTTTCTATGCCACTATTTTCTATTTTCTGCCAAATTAGTTTTAAATGATCTTATATGAAAGAAATCTTTTATTTTGAGTTTTGCGCATTAATCTCTGATCTTTAAGTTTGATTGTTGTTATTTAATCATTCCTTTTTTTAAGTCATATCTTGGACAGTTCTGTCATATTCCAGGCTCCGATATCCTCTGTGTTTTGAGTTATTTATGGCTTTTGAAACATGTATATTAATGCATTTATGTTTTTCTTTAAACAGGTGGAAAGGGCCTTCTCTGTCTGTGGCACCATTGAATACATGGCTCCGGAGATTGTGGAGGGAGGAGAGTCTGGACATGATAAGGTAATTCATAGTTTTATGTTTAATACCATTGTGTGTCTCCTCTCTCTGTTCTCCTCAGTGAGTTTTTCTTTTCCTTCAGTCTAATAAGTCTAAGTCACGGGCGGTTGCTTTCATGCATTCCAGGCGGTGGACTGGTGGAGCCTCGGCGTGTTGATGTACGAGCTTCTGACCGGAGGATCACCCTTCACAGTTGATGGAGACGAGAACTCTCACACAGACATTGCCAAGTATGGATTCTCCCTGATCCCCAACTTATCCCCAGTTATAATCATGCTACAGCACTGACTGTGTCTGTCTCACACATCACAGGAGGATCTCAAAGAAGGATCCTCCATTCCCCAAAGATATGGGACCACTCGCCAAAGACCTCATCCAGAGACTCCTCATCAAAGATCCAAAGAAGAGATTAGGCTCAGGTCCGAATGGAGCAGAGAATATAAAGAAACACCCTTTTTACCAGGTGGATCTCCTAACCTCTCTGGGATTTTTTTCTGTGTTGACAAAAAGCTAAATAGCAGGGTGGGCTGTTACTCCTCAGTATATAATGGGGCCACTTTGAGTGAGGAGCTTAAAGGAATTTGTATACACTGTGTTAATAAGGATTGGGGCAAACCGCAATGTTTTTGTCTCCTTTTTTTTTTTTAAACTCACTTTAGAAAATTAACTGGGAGGACTTGGCAGCTAAGAAGATGCCTGCTCCATTCAAGCCGGTGATTCGGGACGAGCTGGACGTCAGCAACTTTGCAGACGAGTTCACGGAGATGGACCCCACCTACTCCCCCGCAGCACTGCCTCAGAACTGTGACCGCATCTTCCAGGTGGGGAGGGAAGGAAGAGATGTTGTACAACCAGACTGGTTTTTGTTGTGACTCATTGTCTGGTGGTTTACAGACAGAAATATTCCCTTTGTGTTCCCCCTGCAGGTCATTGCACAGGACAACATCTATATTTGCATCTCTTTTGTGCGGATGTTTGTCTGGGCTTTGGTTGCAGGCAGAGTGAAATGTTGACATGGAGGAAAAAATCGCTTTATACATTATCCACTTTTTGTCTGTGACTATATTTCACGTACTCAACAGCAATTGAAGTAATCAAGTGAAGTTTTGAATGTCCTCAAAAGGTTGCTGTAAGTCAACATGAGTCTGTCTGTGTGCATTGGTATTCAAATTGACTAAAGGGTCTTTTATTGGAGTAATTGCTGCCATATGCAGCTCTTATTGAAGTAACAGATGTGAATGACTATTTTTGATGTAGCTTTGAACCGTAATGTGGCCCACAACTCCGTGCCAGCTGATGGCTGTCTGATGTATTGCATGAAATTTCAACTCTGATTGCCTTCTGGATCCTTGAGCTTGGCAGATCAATAGATCCATTAACAGGCTTTTCTCGTGGAATAAAAGGTTACACTTTGAGAGCATCACCACGTCTGTCTCGGTTACGCCTTCGGTCTTTGATTGCCAACTTCATCTGGGCTTTTTTCGCTCTCAGCTGCCATTCACATAGTCTGAAATTTTGTGGTCTTTATAATTTGCAAGCCTAGCAATCTCTGAGATAACGACAGCAATCCCAATTTTAAACTGTGCACTTGCTCCCCCACAGTGGCTCACAAAACAAAATTAAAATTGCATTAAGAGCGCCAAGATGTAATTTCACAGCAGAGCAATCAAATATTCAAGCCCAGCAATTTAGGGCATCTCATTCATTCAACATCCATCCTTCCGTCCATCCATGGCTGTCACCACATACCACACAGCTGTGTGTGTGTCAGTGAAAAAGGAGAGAGAGAGATTAATGCCAGCTCCGAGCTCTGGGCGCCACACAGCTGGAATTATGCAGGCAGCTCTTCATAATGACAGGTCTAACAATGGGAACAGCTGGACAGCTGCTGTCACTCACAAAGAAGCTGAATATGGCTTATTGTGGAGCTGACAGGCTGGTTTGACATGGAAACATGATTTCAAGTCCTACAGTAAACGTGGAAATGTATAAAACACATTAGGTGTCTATAAATCTGTGTAATGTTAAAATGCTGCAGTCTTTTCTCAGGCTATTAACTAAATCAATGGAAGTTTCCTTTTCCTCAGGCCAAATATTCCAGCCCTCATTTTACAGTATGTCCTTGTGAAATGTAAACCTGAAGAGTTTATGTTTCTGTCTGTGCAGGGCTACTCTTTCATGGCCCCTTCCATCCTGTTCAAGAGGAATGTGGTGATGGACGACCATGTCCAGCTGTGTGGGGGCTCTGAGAGGCCTGGCTCTGCTGCGGTGGCCCGCAGCGCCATGATGAAGGTAAGATAAATGCACTTGGATCCTCCAGCACAAACACACTTAAGCTAATGGCTGCTGTCACAGACAGATTCCTTTTTTTTTTTTGTTACTTCCTCTCCTTTTCCATTAGAGTTTGTTTCTACTGCACTCACATTCAGTTTTTAAGTCTGTAGCATAGTCATAGTCTACTTATATCCTTACAAAAATGTCAACTGATGACAAATTCAAATCAATTAACATAAATTTACTCATCCAACTATTTAAATAATCCTTAAAAAGTGCTGACAAACGTAAGAAACCTGAAGCCTTTCACTGTTATAACATATTTATTTGTTTTGATGTCTTTTGTAATACGTTTTTTATTTTATTATTGTATATTTATTCTATAACTTCACATTATATTTCTGTGTATTTATCTTCTTTTATTATTGCTCTGTATTAATTATGAACTTAAAAACTAAACTTTCCTGCAAAAGTTTTTCGCCTGCTTACATTTTTATAACCAATGTGATAAACATCTTGAATCTTGAGATGTTCCGAATTTCACAAAAGCTTCAGCTCCCTCTGCTTAATTGTCCCTTATGTTGTTTCCTGTCGCAAACAGGGAGCTAGTCGACGATTTTTCTTATCTTGTCCTCTGGTTATTTTCAAGATCTTAATTCAGAATTGAAGAGCGGTTGTTTTGTACATTTACCTCGTCAGCGTTTCATTTTTGGAATCAAGATTAATCATGATAACAACATTACGCAACAAGAGACGTTTACCTGGCTCCTCATTCAGGGCTGCTGATCACTGTGGAGATGTACTTAAAAAATAAAAAGCTTTTAATCATCATATCATCAAAAAATTTGTCATATTATAATGATGTTGAATAATATACAAGCAAAAACACAACAGCTTGAATACTTGGTGAAGGAAGAGTGAGGTTTTTGCTCGAATGTTTCAGAAATTATGTTTTAAGCAAATGCTGAACATAAGTCTCTGGACTATACTTCCAACATAAAGTGTGTCTTTCTCTAGAGAAAGAAACTAGAGCATTGTACTGGCAGAAGAATTGTCTCGAGGACATGACCTCTATTTTATAAGTGGTTATTCTGCCATGAGCTGGGTCCAGTTACTAATGCAACCAGTAAGTCAAGTACCACTGACCTACATTAAATTATTCTCCATAGAAGCCAGAGGTCGGAAATAGTGGATTCATTTGATTTCTGAATGCAGGAATGTATCAAATCTGTACTTGTTTACAGAAATCACTATATATCGCACCAAAGAAAACATTTAACTCGACAGACATTCTATTGAGGTCACGTGCAATTATTGGACATTATGGTGTCGGTTAAAATCTATATTTTTCCCACTCTTCCCCTTTACAGGACTCGCCCTTCTACATGAGCTACGAGATGGACCTAAAGGACAGCGCTCTGGGAGAGGGGAGCTTCTCCATCTGCAGACGCTGCACGCACAAGAAGACGGGACAGAAATACGCAGTCAAAATTGTCAGCAAGAGGTAAAAGCTCACAGCCTGCACACATTACTGTGTATGTGTATACTTATGTTGTACTTACTTGACAGTTTTCTGACTTTCTGCTCATGTTTGCTGCAGAATGGAAGCACAGACGCAGCGGGAAATAGCAGCCCTGAAGCTCTGCGATGGCCACCCCAACATTGTCAAGTTACATGAGATTTACCACGACCAGGTGAGGTTCATCGCAGCGCTTACACTCTCCTCCATAAACTCTGGTTTGCGTGGCTCCCCGTGGAGCCTATGGGGACGGCAGCCTTATTAGGTCCTGGAACTGGAACAAGGCAGATTAATGGGGATGCTGGAGGCCCTCGAGGTATTCCTCTATCTCTCCGTGCATTGTCCCATAAACTTCTCTGCGTGAGCTTGATATTTCACATGAAATGTATTTTTAAACTGCAGCTGTGCAAACACCCATTTTGTTCTACTGAATATAAACAACCTAGATTTACTTGTGTTGCTAATCGAGCCGCACACTCCCCTCGAACTAAATGTGCGTTCGTTCTAAATGTAGCTTTCCTCCGTTATTGGGAAGTTGTGTGTGTCTGACTGTGCACAGGTTCATTAGCCCCAGACCCTCAAGCCCACGAGCACCACTTTAATCCTGATGAGCTCAGTGGGGTTATTACAGTATCTCAGAGGCCCATGACCCAGATCAAAGCAGCGCTGCCTCGTCTCGCCTCAGCCGAGTCCCGCCTTTGTTCCTCAGACCCGGCACTAATGAGAAACTCTACCCCGCTGCCCAGACACATTGTTCCTTTACCACTTTGTTTGGCTCCTTTCACTTTTACTCAGCATCATTATGGTTTAATGTTACCATCATGGCATCAGCAATGGACTGTTTTTACTGAATTAATTATGCAACAGAGAAAATTCCGATCCTCTACATCACATTCAGTTGTTTTTAACTTCTAGGTCAGGCCGTGAAATAAAGATTTATCATACATTTGTTTACACAAACATGTCAATATTTGTTCAATTGCAAATTAGAGGAATTTTTCAATCCACTACACAATTTCAGAGCAGTTCAAAGAACAACTAGGACCCACACATACGGTGGAACGCGGCTCATATACTTTGAATGGGGTGAAGTCATGCATTGTCAAACTGCATTGTGGTTCTGTTGTGTTGCTCGTGCTGTGTGTGGTAGAAGTTAAGCAGAGCTCAACTTTTAATGCGGCTACGGAGGCATCAGCCAATCAAATCGTGTTTCAACAATGGAATGTGAAAGAGGAGACAGAGGCAGGGGATGAAACCTGGTCTGTGTTCATCTGGTTGTGGATTTTATTTCTTGTGTATTTCTCTTTTAGCAGCCAGCATTGCACATAAGCACGAAAATGTTGTGTTTCCCGAACATGAAACTGTGATTGTTGTCGTTCTGATGATTGTGCCAGCACCATGCGTCAGGCACGTCCGCCTTCAAGTGCTGGCACAAAGCATTCGTGTATGTCCTGCATAAAGGCTGGTGATGACTAATATAAATATTTTTTGTGTGGGTTGTTTTTTCTTGTTCTTTTGCTGTAGCTCCACACGTACCTGGTTCTGGAGCTACTCGGTGGAGGGGAGCTGTTGGAGAGGATCCGCAGAAAGCAACATTTCAGTGAAACGGAGGCCAGTCGCATCATGCGCAAGCTGGTGTCAGCTGCCAGTCACATGCATGACGTAGGAGTGGTGCACAGGGACCTTAAACCAGAGGTATTTGACTCAGCAGCGCTGATAGTAGATGTTCTTCTCTGTCCAAACACATCTAATCTGTCTGTGTGCGTTTTGCGACCCACACAGACTGACAGGCTCTTTTTTTAAAGACAATTACTGTGGTTTTCTGAACTTTTTATGATCTGCAATCTTCTGTGAAACAAAAGTACCTGGTCAGACCAGTCTTGATGTCCAATTTACTAAGCTATCGAGTGGACCTGCTTTGCTAAGCAGAAAGAAATGATTGCTGTCCGTGTCTCAAATCACTTCGCAGAACCTGCTCTTCACAGACGAGAGTGAGAACTCTGAGATAAAAATCATAGACTTTGGCTTTGCACGCCTCAAACCACCAGACAATCAGCTCCTGAAGACTCCCTGCTTCACGCTGCACTACGCTGCACCAGAGATACTCAAATATGACGGCTACGATGAGTCCTGCGACCTGTGGAGTCTGGGGGTCATTCTGGTGAGTGCCTGTTGTAAGATGGAGCCCGGCTCAGGTTTAACACTAAACACAGATGCTGGACAGTAGCAGAAACATTTATTATTCAGCTCAACATAATTCTAAGCGGAACTAAGTCTTTTTTAACACTTCTACTTTTAAAATTGACACATATTTTATTTCACATCAGTTAAAAAAATGAACATAGAATGACACTCAGAGTACAAACCTCTGCCAAGGCCCAACGGTCTCATCCAATTCAATTAAGATGCACCAGATTTCACGCACTCAGTTATCGTTCCACTTAATATGCCTGATTTTTTTCATCAAGATCAATGAATTATTGAAAAAAAAATGCTCCATCTCTATTTGATTTGATTTGACTTCCCTGACCCATAACACATCCCTCCAGCCAGTTTGGTGGAAATCTGTCCAATGGTCTTTGTGTGATCGGACAGGGGTGAAAGCAACCTCCTTGGCGGAGGTAAGTAAAAATGGATAAAGTGAAGATTCAGGAACATCTGTAAAATGTGATTGCACAAAATCAACATACTTTAGATAACTACTTTCCTCAGTGCCCCGTGAAATTGACCAGATTTTATTTAGAATTTATAAAAAAATCTTTTTGAAATCCACAGCTCCAAGCTCTGCTTTAAAGTTGTTTTTCATAATATTTTCAACTGAAGCATTTCAAAAACCTTATCAATGTTTAATCATGAGCTCCACACACTTGTAATTTTTTTTTCCATTCTAGCCAGTTTATGGTTTAAACATTTTGCTGCAGGCAGATCTGATTAAGCAATTAGCTGTTACTTTATCTGACTTCGCGTGTAGTTACAGGCTTTCAGTTTGCATGTTCTGGTTAATCAGTTTTACATGATATTCATCTCTCTCTCTTGTTCCGCGCTACAACCTTTCAGTATCCTGTGGTGAGCTGACACACTTTTAACGCTCACCTCAGAAAAACAAGCGCTCGATTTAAATCATACTTCCCAGTAGCGGAAATGTCATCGTAATTCAACCTTTTTTCTGTGTAGAGGAAGAACATTAAAAGGAGAAGGAGGTGGAGAGTTGAGAGAGGTTTGTGTAGTCGGGCCAGTCATGGGTACCGGGCCTGCTCTCTGCAGTGCTGATTCGCACCGTCGCCCCCTGGGGGGATATGGGAGTAGTGTGCCTCATGGAGCTTTGATGAAATGGCTGCTGACAAGCTGTGTGCACAATGCCCTGGAAGCAAAGAGTGTAGAGAGAGAGAGAGAGATCAGGGCTCCTCTACTGCCAAAAGGGCTGTTCCTAACTACACGCCATTTTAATGAGAAATGTGAGGGCAGATGTAAGCAGGCCAAGGTGAGAGTGTCCTGCTCATTCAGCTGAGCACAGACCGCTCTTCTGTTTAGTGCTGGTTCAACCACGGTCAACAACACGCAGCATGACAATGGAAAAATGTGGACGGCCGCGGTCGGTCACAAGCGCTAATAGAGCATGTTGTTATTTTCACAGTACATGTGTTACATTAAAACCCATTGCCACAGGTCATTGTAGGCATCTTGATATTAAACATAAACCAGCGTGTGACACTTTCTGTTCCACACTGATGGCTCAAACGATTTAGGTCAGATTTTCTGCGTGTTCCTGTGGTTTCTGACAACAGATTGTGTGGCTTCGCTCTGTTTGCAGTACACCATGCTGTCCGGTCAGGTGCCTTTCCAGTGTCAGGAGAAGAGCCTGTCCCACACCAGTGCCGAGGAGATCATGAAGAAAATCAAACTGGGGGACTTCTCTTTTGAGGGAGAGGCCTGGAGGAACGTGTCGCAGCAGGCCAAAGACCTCATACAAGGTGAGCATGGAACTGGAGACTCATAAATCTAATGGGTTAAACTGGGAAAGAATCAAAATCAGATATTAGATGGAATTCCATGTCAAGACTGTGACTTGCAGAAAATGTTATGCCTTTATTGATGGGATAAAGTTTAGTGTGAAAGGAGAAGGGAGAGGAGGAAAGACGTGCAAAGGTCTGGGCCAGTACCAAACCTGTCCCATTGTGAAAATCAGTATTTTATAAGATTTTCAACAGATTTTAATCGAAAATACAGGACTCTTTACTCCAGTTAATTTGCCAAGGACGTTATATTTTGGTCTGTATTTGTTTGGTAGTTAGCAGGATTGTGCAAAAAACTACTCAACCAACTTCAATTAAATTTAGCGGAGGGGTGGGGCATGAAGTAAGGAAGAAAGCATCACATTTTGAGGCAGATCCAGATTTCTTTTCACTTCGTTTTACACTGCGTGAGTGGAAGCTGGTAGAAGACAATAATCCAGATGAACTACTATTGAGGATTGATCCTTGACGGACGTATGGAGCCTCCTGAGTCCATTCTAGTTATAGATTTAAGACCAGGAGTTTGGGATTGACACGATGTCCTCGTCTTTTGAAATGTGTGAGTGGAGCGAACCTTTTCTTTACTTTTGGATCACGGATTGAACCTTTGACTCACAAAGCTGCTCACAGAGGTTGAACTACCTGAGGAGGAAATCACTTCCTCCCTGCGGCTCAACTCTCCGCTGACCTATTAACGGCACTAAAGGTATTTATCTGTGTCTCGTTCCTGCAGAGCTGCTGACGGTGGACCCAAACAAGAGGATTAAAATGTGTGGCCTCCGTTACAACGCCTGGCTCCAGGACGACAGCCAGCTTTCCTCCAACCCACTCATGACCCCGGACATTCTGGGCTCCTCCACTGCCTCCGTCCACACTTACGTCAAAGCTACCTTTAATGTAAGAAACGATATTATTAGATGTAGGTCAGGCTTTCGCAACCTTCTGGCTTCCTGTTGCAGAATTTGGGTTGCACTGAGTGGTTCAGACTGTTAACATGCTGCTGCTGCTGCTGCTGCTCTGGATTCTGCTTCACTTTTAAAATTCTTCAACCTGAAAGATAAAACATAGAGATTAACATTATTTCACATGAATCATAAAGAGATTTGTCTAAAGTAGAGCTCACACTGATTAGTTGATGAATGATGATTGACAGAATATTCATCTGCAAATATTCTATATTATATTCCTTGGTTCAAGCTGCAGATTTGCAAATTAATAAATGTATCATCAGTCATTTAGCTTGTGACTATTGGGCAGTAAAAACAAGCTTTTTGAAGACGTCAGCTCAGGCTTTGGGAAACTAACCAGAGATTTTTCATTCATTTCTGTCATTTATGGAGAAAACTGTTTTGATTAAGATTTGCATATTATTTAGAATCATTTATTGCAACTTTTTTCAAAGGAACTGTTATTAATTCTGTATTTTATGCATAAAAATATATATTTACATCTAGTTAGAAACACACTTGATAGGATAAAATGTAAAAATATTCAGTTTCAGCTGTTTTCAGTGCCACAGCAGTCTGGCCTGATGAAGTGGATCAGTGCGTCCCTTAGAAAAATGAATAATTCATAAAAAATCGTAATAACTGGCTCATCATTCCGCCTTTTTTTGTCCCAGGCATTTAACAAATGTAAGCGGGAAGGTTTCCGCCTGCAGACGGTGGACAAGGCGCCGCTAGCCAAGAGGAGGAAGATGAAAAAGACGAGTACCAGCACAGAGACCCGCAGCAGTTCCAGCGAGAGCACCCATTCCTCCTCCTCCTCCTCCCAGTCTCAGGAGAAGACTTTTACAGAGGGCAACACCAACCCGCAGCCCCCCAACAGCACGCCTCTCACCACCCCTGTCAACACACCCGTGGCCCTGGGAACAGACTCTGAGCACCAACCGGCGCCTCCAGCGTTTCACTTCTCAGAAGGACAGTGAGACAACGAGAGGAAAAAGGGAGATTCAGACAGTTTTTGGTGAACAGCAGGAAGGCTCAGACCGGCGTAGAGACGGCTCTCTCCTCTTTTTCTCTGTCCCTGGCAGCTCTCTGCCTCTGGCTCAATTGCATGGACGTCTGCAAGTCTCCAAAACCAAGCATGCAGCAGGAGCAGCAATCGTCACCTCAGTATCAAATCAATCAAACCATCTCTAGCAATAGCCTGTCCCTTTCTTTCTCGTTCCCCTTTACACACAGACTCTATCAATCAGGGACTGGACCAGGAAGAAATTGTCACCGGTGTCCAAAATGAAAAAGGGCTGACCTCCTGCCGCACGTCCAGACAGACAATGGGGAGACCCCTTCAGTCTCGTCATGAAATCATAGCTCTGTCTGCTCCATTCGCCTGTGTTTGTCGACGCCTCCAGAGGTTTCAAAGGGAAAGTCGTAGTGTTTACACCATGGATGCTTTGTATTCTTTTGTCAAAGGGAGCGTAACGTAAAGAAACGTGGGTCCACGAAGTCTCTGCAAGATGGAGCAGGGTATTTATATGTGAATTTTACAGACTGAGATTTATTTATAATGAGCTATATTGTTAACTTATTTATGGTTCAGAGTGATCTGAAAAGAAATAATGGATAAAAGAGATATATTATGTTTGTACGTGTGTGTGGTTCCCTGTCAGCTCTAAAGACTGTTTCCATGTAGTCAGATGGTTGTTCACATGTCGTTGTAGTCCTCAGACATCGATGCTTCTAGTCAGACACATCTTGTAAGACAGAAAACGCAAAAAGAGATTAACACCATTAGCCCCTGGTTAATGGTTGTAAACCAGTTTGTTGAATTTATGTAACAGACTTTTAAAAAAAACACATATTTATGAAGCCTGGTGAATTTTTTGGGTTCAACTGCAGCTGTGTCCAGTGGTCAAAAAAAGTCAATTTACAATTGCTTGAAGAAGCAAAAGTAAACATGTTTTTGTAGAAACAACCAAATGTGGATGTAGTGTGTTCAAAGAAAATCTGTGTTTTATTGTTGTACGGGGAAAACTGCTGTCAGAGGGGATGTGGAGAAGAAGAAGAGCTATATTTAGAGTTATGATGCACCGCTGCTGCTGCTGCTGCTCGTCCACACGGTGTGATCCTTAAATCCGTATTTAGCCCAGCAGTGGATTTGCCTTGTGTTGTATAAAATTTTAATTGTCTCACTACGGCCAATTGGATTGAGAAGAACGCTACAAACGGAAAAGATCCAGATCAGCTTAGCTTCAGGTGAATGACGTGGAGTTTACTGAGACGCCGAAGGGGCAGCTTCACACGGCTTCCTTTGTCAGATGAAATAAGTCAGAAACAGGAAAAGTTTACGTGCCAAAAAAAATGCAATTAAATAATTCAAGTGTCAGGAGGTTAAGGTTGGTGATGTATTAGAATAGTTTAAGTGTCACCGTCCTTAGGTCTTAAAACTAATTTAAAAGCGACCCTTTATAAGAGCATCCAGGTTTCTGAGGACAGACCTAAAAAAACAAACAGTCCCTTTTTTTTTTTACTTCTACCACCGACCCTTGCTTTATTTAACGCTGTTGTACCGCATGACTGAAACGGAAATCCTTGCACTGTGTGACAGCTCTCACTTCGAGGGAGATTTCTCCGGTTGCTATTAAGTCCCCGGTGCACGATGTGAACTGAAACATCAGCCTCTTTATTTTCAAAGCAGATTCTCACTTGATTTAATGTGAGTTTGTTTACTTGCATATTTAAATATCCCTGATTTAATTCTGGTCTTTAAAGTTTTACTGGTTCAAGTGTGATTGGATGTAAACACCAAAACCCTCTTTTTCCAATAGCCTGAATATTGTAATGTTACAGAACTGGTAAGTCAGATAGTTAGGTGATTTAAAATGTCATGCTCTGTTAGTTACTATTATTAATATTATTTTGCAAGTGTGTGTTCATGTCTGTATCCATGGTAGTAGTTGAAATGCTGTATTCAGTTGTACAGGGGTATTCGTGATCAGTATGTGAAGTTGCCTAGAGACAGTTTCTCCTGCTTAGTTAGGAAACAAATTCGTAGTCGGACGACTGTGTGCATTTGAACACACACCCTCATCTTCTTCCATTTGAATGCACTCTGACTCTGAACCAAAGCATTAACGTCAAGGTAGCTTCTCTAAGCTGCATGAGATATTTCCTTTCATGCAAATATGCAATGAAATGCTTCATATATCGGGGGTTCCTGTTTTGTTGTGTCCAGCTGGTGGAATATTTTAGATGTTTCTCGACACAGAGGATTTTATTGTATCTTCAGAGATTCTTTACTGGATCTACTCTATAGTATCCATGTCCAGCACATTATCATGCTTACAACTATGCATCTATTTTAGCTTTTGTGTTGCTTTAGCCATTTAAAAAAAAAAACTCAGCTACTGGGTTCAATCATAGGGTGTAACACAGATACTCTACTTTTACTCCTGCGAAATTAGCCACAGCAGAAATAGCAACGTTCGTTGCGCGTATGGAAAAAGCTGGAATTCTTGGAGCTAAACACTACAAAGCTCTTGTCTAACTCCGTTCGCATGAGTTCCCCGTCGCTGCCTCATTAAGCCTCTTTTCTTTTGTTTGGGTGTATAAATAGCTCAAGTGGAGGAAGAGGAAGAGTGTCCTATATTGAGCTCCCCTCGGGGAGCCAGGCTCTATTAGCTGATGTGCTGCAGTGCAGTTTTTTTCCAAAGAAAATACCGTGCTCCACTCACTGCCTCTGTGGGACCCGGCTCACTGTCTTTGTAGGGAAAATACCAGTGTAACACAGGAAAGGGTCAGTTTAGTACCAGAGTCTCTTGGGGCTCGTTTTCAATCAAGCGTCCTCCCTTTGATGAACAGTCAATGTTCAGCGTGTCACTCTGAGCAGAGACGGGGGGGCGATTTGGATCTGACGTCCTGTTGTCGCTCAGTTTTTGATTCAATTTGCTGGAACTTGAATGAGAAGATCCTGGTCTGCCGACAGTGCTTCCTCTTTTTTTAAAGGTTGACGGCACCGCACCTCATGAGCTAAACCTTTATACCTTTTTGCAACATGAATTCGAGGGCTGAGAGTTTTAAACTGTTTTGTATAAACCAGTGACTGATTTTACATGTTTTAGAGTCAACAGATCAGGCTTTGGGATGTTTAGAGTCAACACATCTGTATTAGTGTGTGTGTGTGTGTGTGTGCTCAAGAGCCAGATGTGGTTGCCAAAGCTAAAAGTAACTTGTTGTATGTAAAACAATGTCACTTGCTCATGTGTTTGCAGTTATCTTGTAAAGTACTTTTCAACAGATGTGGCCGGGGGGGCGGGGTTTTTAAACTTTGGTCAGCTGTTAGTTTTGGGATCGTGCGGAGCTGTCCATGGTGCTGAAATGGCCAAACCTTTGGTGGTGCTGCATCATCAATCATCATCATACCAATAATAATCATAAATAATAATAATAATGATCCTTTAAATCAGTGAGTACCAGGAGTACTTGTGGTGTCTTTGTGGTACATGTGAAGTAGAAAAACTAAGGAGATCTTGGTTAAGGAGAAATAAATACTATAAAATACCAGTTGTAATGGACAAAGAGCTGGATGTTTTAAATTAATGGCAAACATTTCCAGCTTCTGCTCCAAGATTTAGTCAAATAAATTGAAATTTGACTTGAAAATTGAAGAAACAAAAATACTTAAAGCCTTAACATCAAAAACTTGAGGATTGCTATGTCAATTATAAGAATAAAACAAGAATATACAGCCACAATAATAAACTGTATGTGGACCCAGACAGAAACGTAAGAAACCATTGCTTTAAAGATGTCAGTTTGAAAAATATAAATAAAATAATAATAATACATAAATAATAAAATACCTGGTTGAACCTGTGTTTTTTTTTGGTGAGCTTAGCCTTTCGATTTCTTTGTGGGGATTTTTTTTTTGCTGTCCCCCCTTCCAGAGAGGTCAAAGCACATGGTCAGTAAAGATCGTTACCTTTAGCAAGAACTTAAACACGTGTTCTTGAGTTTATTAGATTTACTGAGCCTGTATTGATCTGTGTAATGTTGGTGACAATGTTACTTGAAAAACCTGCCACTTTTGGCATCATCATCATCATTGTCGTTGCCCCTGCTATCACCATCACGCATGTGCTACTGCTCGATTCCTGTCAATCGTCACTGATTCACACCATTACTGAACCGTGTCAAAAAGTACTGTAGCAGTGAATGCCTTGGAGATTGGTCAATTATTAAACTGTTTTAAAAACATGCAATCAAGCTTTAAAGGGCAAAACTTTGCACTTGTATGTTATTTTAATCATTGAAGTGGATTTTTCTTTTGTAAAAGAAAAAAAAAATGTCCTCTTTGTTTTTGTGCAGGTTCAGACGTCTTTGTTTCTGTTGATAGCCGGTGTCCAACGTTTCCAATACGATTTGTTCTGATACAAAGATAGTTGTTTTACCTACTGCAAAGGTGAACCATGTGCTTACCTGCTTCTTTTAGGGCACTGTGAACATCATCATTCAGGTATCCAGGCACAACATTGATAACATGAGGAAAAACACCTTGATTTGCTTCAATAAATGCTTTACTTGCTGGCTGAAAACATGTGTACGTCCAATAACCTGAAACCAGTCATGATGAGTCGTTTAATAGATCCTCGGCCTCGTTGTATTTTCAAGTGTATCGAAAAAACATTACTGAAGATATTTTGTGAGACCAGGATTTTTGTGTATGAGTTGTCAGAAGGACAATAAATGTATGATTTCCTGCTCATTTATTGATCTCGGCTGTTAAATGAGATGCAAACATTTTCATATTTATGAGCTATATGAATTTAAAGGGTTGGTGGGAATGAAATCTTTATTTTAGCAGTCGGCCTCTAGATGGCAGTATTTAATAGAGTACCAGTAGGAGAAGGGACATTAACTTCATGCAGCCTTTATTATTTACTCATTGATAAGTCACATAGAAGATTTTTCATTTGGTTAATTAGGATTACAGATTTATTTTATTTATTTATCTACCAGGTGGGTGAAATGAATAATTAAATACAAATTAGATCAATTAATTTCATGTAAAGTTAACTGTAAGTTGTGTTTCCTCTCATTAATTTGAACATTAATTTATTTTTAGGATTGTTTAAAAAGTAGGAGATTCAGGAGTTATCGTTATGGGTAAGATAAAAACTATAAAGTTCATAAGGAACGTATTGATGTGTCAAATGAGGACAAATGAAAGGTGTGTTTGCAGAGTTTTCTTGTATATTTGTATCCATTTGGTGACAAACTTTCTCTGAGGAAATCTATCATTTGGAATTCTGAAGTGAAAGTGTTTTATTTTACATACGTTGTAATATAAAAGTCAAGTGTCACATTTATTCTTCACTGGTGCTGAAACATTTAATTAATTTAGTCAATCAAACTAAATAATTTCTTTCAAAATATTGGAAAATTGTGGAGAATACCTATTACACATCCTTGTATATTCTTATTATCAATATTATTTCATCTAACTAACAACCCAAAACTTTCCTACAATTGTTTATCATGTAAAAATGAAACAACCAAAGGATATTTAGAGAAACTAAAACCTGTCTTAGGCATTTTTTCTCAAAAATATTAAAAACATTAAATAATTGTCAAAGCAGCAGCTGACTACTTTCCAGTTTACCCACTAAACAACAAACTAACTTATTGCCAATTATCTATAAAGCTGGGATTCATTTCGACTGTTGTGCACTAACATGTACTGCCAGTAGGGGGCGCTCTTTGGCTCTGATTGGTTGGACGAGGACCACGATGTGCTGATCTGGAGCAGGAGGGAAACTCTAGAACAGTTTTGTTCAGGTGGCAAAAATCAGACGAGACAAACCAAATCATTTTTCCCGACCTGGTCAGGTGGTCACCAGAGAGGGTCTGGATCCACACGACAAAAGGTCAGAGGTCATCTGCTCGGCAAATTTCTGTTTCTTCAAAAAACGTGCCAATCCTATTTTCTATTAAATTTTGTTTGATTTCAAGTTCATTTACAAAAAAGACATGTTAGTGAATGATTTACTCTTGAGAGGTTGAGAATATTCATGTTTAGTTTTTTAGGGTTTAAATGTTAAACTTTCTCTTTTCTCTGAGCTCTCTACACTTTCTCCATCATCAGATCTAATATCACTCATAAGCAGCCCGGCGGAGGAAGCGTGTTTCCAAGCGTACGTTGGCTCTTGCACGGCTGCGACGCACAACGCAGTCCTGCTGCAGGATATTTAAAAAACAAAGCTCATTTTGTTATGCATGGCTTTCAGGCCACTTATTGTGGTTTCACCCCACTTGCTACTGCACACAACAATACAGATGGTGCACTTACAGAGCACTTTCACCGGGCTAATTCTGCAGCACAGATATCAATATGGACCTTCAGCAGGAGAAACTCATTATACAGTGAGTCCTCTCTGTGTGTGTGTGTGTGTGTGTGTGCACGATACCTCTTTTCTTTGAAATCTCTCTGCGCTAACATGAAATCCATTACTAAACATTGTGCTGTGTGCAGCGGTCAGGTATTCTGATGGAGGGTCTGCACTCTTATGATCCATCGCTGAGAGTTGCAGCAGGAGGAGGCCGTCGGATAATACATCAAGAAAGACAAAAAAACACACACACACACACACACACACACACACACACACACACACACACACACACACACACACACACACACACACACACACACACATTTTTAAATCCTGTACTACAGACTCACAAGGGAGTCTAAGATGTGGTCTGTTGCTTTTATTTTCTTAACTCATTGTAGACTCTGATTCTTCTTTGATTACACAGGTGGTTTAGAAATGTACAAATACTAAAACCTGATTAATAAGAATATAATCTGTCTCGTATGAGGCATAATCCATGAACCCTTTATTTTTAATTTGAACTCTGTATCAACAACTTGAAGCCATTTTACTTTTCATCCAGTTCATATCAACTTGTCAACCATGTTTCAGACAGTGTATTTATATTCACATTCACGTGTTGTTGAAAGCATTGGGCGTGTATCCTGCTCTTAGACCTTAGAATTTGTAAATTTTACATTAAAAAAAACCTTTGCACACAAATGAATATCTCTAACAAAACATATTTATGTAGATTGATTGAGGCTGGTGAGGTGGAGGTCACAGCTCTCTGCACCAAACTCAGGAAACTTCATCAATTTGTTGCCACAAAGCTGGAAACAAACTTTTGTTGACAACATCATTATATATCGTGGTATTAAAGTATTAGAGTTGATAATTCAGGTCATTTTTCAAAAGGCTGATAAACATTTGATGGTTCCAGGTTCTCAAACGTGAGAATTTGCAGCTTTTCCTTGTCTTTATGGTAAATTGAATTGATAAAATATTTAAATGAGAAGTAGAATTTAATTTAATTTAACATAGTCTGTATCATTATGGGGCTAATGTTTATTCTTCTTTTTCTTTTTTATGGTTTTGCCTTCATCATTATCCTGTAACTGTCTCTTGTGGCCATATTTGCAATTGCAGCTGTTCTGCAAAAGTTTGTTTCATAGGTCCAGATGTTAAGATTTCCCTTGACTGGGAGAAGTGACCACAGATTAGCCAGATTGACCTGCTTGGGGTTCTTGTTTTCTGTTGAGATAACAAGTAAAACAACAGTAAAACAAGTTGAATCTGTTACAATAAAGGTGCAGACATGTGTGGTTTTACTCCCAGTGAGACAAGGACATTCAACACAGCAGATTAAAACCATCAAAACCAGCAATCTGCATCAGCACCAACATTTCATGTGTTCTTTCAAGCAACAAACAAATAAACCAACAACCAGACACTGCAGGTGAAAGCGTAGCCTCCGTTGGTGGAGGTAATAAAATGTGTTTAAACTATGTCTAATTAAAATACATACTAGTTGTGTAAATATAAAACTTAAAGAGGGAAAATCTGAAGTAACATAGGGTCTCTTCATAATTTGCTAAATGGTTCAATTCAGGAGTCGAATCACCTTAATATTTAAATATACAAGTAAAAATACAAAGGTGAACACAAGCTAAAAATCTGTCTGTGAGGAGAGTTTTCCTCACTCAGATTTTGAGAGGGAGCTGTGCTTCAGAGATAAATACAAAATGTGACAGGACATGAGGATTTAATAAAAATCCGGTGGCTTGAAGTTCCCAGACTGGATTCAAACTGGGGACGTTGAGCCTCTCGAACCCTTTGACGACCTCACTGGTCCCGTGCAGATGTTTAGCTCAGGTCTCCTCTCAGGGCCTCACTGCTGTAGACGAGGCTGAGGGCTACGTTTATTGTAAACCAGCAGGAAGTGGATGTAATCCAGTGCAGTGTTCTCTCATGGCAAAATCCAATGTGTGTGTGTGTGTGTGTGTGTGTGTGTGTGTGTGTGTGTGTGTGTGTGTGTGTGTGTGTGTGTGTGTGTGTTTGTGTGATCTTGTTTGTGTGCTGCGCAGGGCGGGCTTCAGGCCGGACTGTAGAGGGGTGAAGTGCCTCCGATCCTTGGGAGTGGAACGCATTTCCTTTTGTTGCCCTCCAATTTTTGACTGGCCTGCCCCAGCACATGAGCATGATGGGGCTGTTTCTATTATCCAGCTTCCCAGACCCCACCTCGGCCCCCTCCTCCCATTCCTACAGTGTTCTGCCTGTTCCCAAAGCGATTGGCATTCCTGGGGGCCACCAGTGAAGCAGCTTTAGAGGGGAGGCCTGCTGGCTCCTGGGTGGCCTCTTGTGCAGGGGCTCCGAGGGGAGGAGACAATGTCTTATTAATTGACTGGGCGTCTTGGGCAGAGTGCAGGAATTTGCGGCCGGGGGGGGGGAGCCGGAGAAGTGGGGATGAGGGATGAGCTGAGAGGGATGAAGGGGCGGAACGAGAGGGGCAGATTCACCGTCCACCGATGGAGATTCATGGACCTCTGTCTCAGATTTATTCCTGTTTGATTTACAGGAGGGTGAGAAGCTCCTGTTCAGATCCGACCGACAGCCGGTGTCTCTCAGGAGTTATTTACTCATTCCACAGTGTTGAAGAATCCAGCTCATCAATGCATTAAGAAGGTGTTTCTAAAAGTCTTCTACTGCACATCATCAAGTTTGAGTGTTTATGGGTCAGAAGATTGTTGATTTACATTGAGAGATTTAAGTACAATTTTAAAAAGGGAAAAATGCAAAAACTGGTGACATCAGAAACTTAGTTAAAAGTAAGACATCTAGAAAACTGCATTTGAACATCGCAGCCGTAAAAACATGAAGACCTGGTTGAATATTCAGTTATTGTGAATAGAGCCGCACCAATGTGGATTTTCGTGATATGATAGCGATATTTAGGAGTTAAAATATGTCTGATACGATATATGGGCCGATACATGAATAAAGAAAAATTGGCAGTGATTCTCTAAGATGTTTTTATCAAAGCACTATGATATAGGAATGTTATTGAGGCTTGATATTTAACAATTCAACCACAAACCTAAATAACTGAACGAAAAGAAAACACAAATACAACTAAATATAGAGAACTTGAATCAAGAGAACAAAACTTATTATTTTACGTAAAATATAAACATAAATGCATAGTTGTTTATGTGAAATAAAAGTTTTCATATCCGTGCATATCAGTAAACGTCTGTACCAATATGTCTGTGAAGAGTTGATAAATCGGTCGAGCTCCAGTTGTGAACATATTGGAAACATCGTTTAATGACGGGTTGGAAAAAGTTGATAGAGAATAAGTTTATGAAACTGCCGGACATGGAAGAGGTCAGAGGATTTTAGAAACCAGGATTTCGCAATGGAAAAACAAAAAGGAGAAACTGGTTGATTTTCCAAAGTTCAACCCCATTACACTTCTTTTGACAGTGTCTCTTAAATCCACCTGCAGCATCTTGCTTCAAAATAAAACAGAGAAACTAGATCTGATCTTGTTGCTTCAGTTTTCTGTGGAAGAGCTCGTATGAAAGTCGACAGGTTGGAAGATGTCCCACATCCCGGTGGGCAGGCAGCCGTCCCTCCACTGCAGTCTCCTGGTTTTGTACGAGTTTGATGGAGTGGGACAGGAAAGACAGGGGAGGGTGGGACGGGTGTACCATCTCCCCATGTGGTCCCCCCCCCCCCAGGTGTCCTCACCCTAATCCTGTTACATGTGTCCCCCATTAGCACTAATGGGGCGGCCATTGTCCCCCTGTTGTGTGCTGCTGTGCCCTCGGCCCAGTCACCTTGAGTCAGTAAACTCAGCCCTGTCATGTTTGGACTGCTTCCCACACACAGGGGTCTCCATGACGATGGTGGACACCCACCCCCCTGACTCCCACCTCCTCCCACACACTGACACGGAGCTGGGGCGGATGGGACGCCTCCGCAGGACGCTCCCATAATTCATAATTTACATCAGTGTGTCTGTAGTGATCGATTTCTGTTTGTTGCTTCTCTACTCTGGAGCCAGGTCTGGCAAAGAGAAGCCGAACCAGTGAACATTTAAACAAACTTATGATTTATTTATTTGTCTTCTATGACTTTCTTTTCTTTTTTAGACTTTTATTTTGTGCGTTTTATAATTAATTATGTTTGTTTCATACATATTGTCGATTCTTTTCCGACAGTAAAACACTTTTTTACTCCTTCTTTTAAAAAAACATGCTTTATAATCAATGTTTTGTTGCTATAATGAGTTTTAAACTTGTTTTGTATTTATTACAGACTTACAGTGGAAACAAGTTATCTGTCCATTCACGACTGTATCACTGATTTAAAGGATGATTTACTAAAATCACAAAAACAACTCAAATTTTCTAACCCAGAATAAATCAGGCAGGTTTTTTTTTTTATATCCAATCCAAAACTGTATGCTGCTTGTGTTTTTTTGACATAATAAAATCTTGGAAAACTTGAGAATTGCAGTTTTTATGTATATTTTCCATGTTTTTTATTTTTTTTAATATATTTTGATTAAAAAAATAGTTGCATGGCTTTATTAACACAAACACAAGGTAAATGGGTAAATGTGGTGAAAACAGATTCTTTATGTTTTGCCGTTTAATTCATGTTAAGGTCAAACCACTTTATTAATTCACACCACTAATGGAAATCACTCTTCACATTATCATTCCTGTGAAAACCACATATCTCCAACACATCAAATTACATGATAGAAACCGTTCAAATCAAGTTTTCATCTTTATGAATATACATGTTCCAATAATTCAAATTGGGCTTTGAATGTTCTATAGTATGTAATGAGGAGGGAGGTGTTCTCCTCTTATACTTCATCCTAAAAGTTGATCTATTTCAGGAGCATCAAATCTGCAGATGCACGGATGCTGAACTGTGCAGGTTTTTATTTGTGGAGCTGGGAGTTGACTTCTGAGATCACAGCTTTGTTTTCTCTGTAAAGTTCAGTTGTATAACAAATCAGTTAAAAATAAATCTGAACCATCTGCATCTCACTTCTCATCTACTTCCAAATCTTCTGCTCCTGTTTTCTGGATCCTCTGAATATAAATGACATGCACCTGCAAAAAAACCTCCTCGCACAGTATCTTTTAAAAGCTAAATGTATCCCTGCAGACCGAGTGGGAGAGCGAGTGAGAGCTGAGAAAAGAACAGGGAGCATGCATTAGGCAATCTTGTTTGGAGCATGTTCAGGTGACCCGGCCCCTGCGCTGCATCCATCATACAGAGACTGATTGAGCTGACCCTCAGGCCGGCCCCACCGACCCCGGGGCTTCCTGTTCTTTGTCAGCCCCTCACAATACCGCCGGTATCACACAGACGGGGAGAGTCTGAGAACCGACCAGGGGAGTCCACCCAGGCCGGTGGGGTGATGCTGAGGTGGAGGGGGTTGCATAAGGGGGTAGAGAGGGTCCACGGGGGGAGAGAGCTGAGGACCCCCTTTTCAATTTCACCCAGTCTTTCCAAATGAAGAAAAGGCAGAGAGTGGTGTCCTCTGTCACCCTGCCACACAGGGACCTTTAAAAAGCAGCCTCAGTGGTTTCTCAAGTGAGGTGTCTTCTCGAGAGACAAAAAAGGAGGAGAAGAATGAGTGGGAGAAGAATTTAATTGTGGTTCTGTGTGAGGAGCAGCCAGTGGGAGGACGGCCACTCTAACGTTTGTAAAGGACAGAGCCCGTTTGCTTGTTCCTCCTCTGTGTGGCTCTTTGGCCCCGTGAAATCTGAGGTGGGCTCACGCAGAGAAGGAACATCACGGAGCGTTCTCAGGTAACTGATGAACACACGGGGAACACAGATGCTTTAAATCAATAAAAGTACTTGCATAGTAAAGTAAAAATACTCTGTGACAGGTAAAAGTCCTGCGTTTAAAATCAAAATCCAATTAAAGTGTGAGTTATCAGGAGAGTGTACCGAAATATCAAGAGGTAAAGTTTGCTGAAAAAGTTGTTCTTGTCCAATCAAGGTGTCCGGCTTCCTCTAAACAACTCCAAGTTAAATCAGAGGGTAGAGAAAAAAAATACAAAATATATGTACACGAACAAGTTTTAGACATCTGAAATGCTTTTTGTATTTGTGCTCTAATGCTGTGTGAACTTCAAAATACTTCTTATTGTTTGCTTTAAATATTTATTTTTTAACTTCTAAAGCACATTGTAACTGTATTTTGAAAGGTGCTATACAAATAAAGTTTATTGTATTTAATTATATATATATATGCCTCTGCGTATTTTTTTGTAGGAGCCAAAAAGGTTGATTATTAAGGACGTGTTTGAAGATGTATAAAAAACACCACACTACACAAATAATAGAGGTTTTGTTTATTCAAGTGGTCGTTTTTTCAGTAAGTTTGGTTTTAATAAGATATTTGATGCTATGAAAACGGACTGAAACTTCATGATTGACAGCTGAGACGGACTGACAGTTGGTCGAGTGCATGTCCGGGCAGGATATTCGGGCTTCATTTTCTGGATAGTGGGAGGAAGGGGAGACGTGTCGGCCATCTTTATATACAGTCTGTAGTTGAATTCAGATTTTAGTTTGAGTGCGGAGGCCCGAGAAAGGGAACTTTAACAAAGCATTCGGTTTTATATTCTCATAATAAGGTTTTTATGTGTTAAAAACTTAATTTCAAAAGCACATTTCCCTTATGAAATGTATAGCGGAGTAAAAAGTATAAAGTAAAGTAGAAGTAAAGCGTCTGTTAATGTATGCACAGAGTAAATGTACCTGGTGACTTACTACAAAATACAGCCACGTTGAATTATCTCTCACGTAAACCTTCAATCTCCCTCACAACACCTTTGTCTCTTTCCCTCTGATTTATATGCTCCCGCTTAGGCATTCATATGCATGTGTGTGTGTGTGTGTCTGTGTGTGTGTGTGTGTGTGTGTGTGTGTGTGTGTGTGTGTGTGTGTCTGTGTGTGTGTGTGTGTGTGTGTGTGTCTGAGGTCTCGCTCCATGAGGATACACACAGCTTTGTCTGAAGTGCTCGCTGGTTACCATGACAATACTTCTTTTGCGGGGTTCGGAACAATCACCTACCTGTATTGCCTCTCTGTGGAAGTGATATTAATAAGATTTGTCCTTGGGCACTAACATACACGACTGTGTGAAGGACTTAATCCATTGTGTTAATTGGTCCTGGTTTTCTACAGCTGCATTCAGCACACGGACTAAGTAAATGCGTTTTCCCTCCGCACACGTCGCGCTCCTCCAGCACAATGTGCGCGGAGTCCTTGCGACATTGTGTTTTTTGTGAATAAAAATCAATAATTCTGCTGTGACCGACCCTCTCATGAGCCCAACAAAGTGCTGAATAAACCAAGTCCTGTTTTATTCATTTCCATTGAGAAACAGGGAGGTGATAAAAATGTCTTAATGGTCACCACCTCAATATAGAAACAAACTGCCACAATGAGAGAGGTGCGGTGCTGAAAGAATCGTTTAAAATGCAAACGCCTTTTCATCAAATGTCTCAAAAACGTTCTAATGCCGACGACTCGACCTCTGTACACGAGGTCCTGAGAAGTTTTACCTCAGCCTATAATAGATTGGCATGGCTAGCGGCATCGCTAGCGCCACCATATGGTCGGTCGTGGAGATTTTGCGATTTTGGCTAATAACTCACATCATCAAATTAGTTTTATTTTAATTGCATTCGTCACCAAACTTGATACAATGTTTGTTTATATAGTTCCAGTTATATTATATTATACCTACATAGCTACAAACAAGAGGGCCGCTAGGAGAAGGCACACCATCGCCACAGCGAACATCCTTTCGGCCATCTTATAAAAAGTGAAAAAGAAAATCATGGATCTGCCTATTTATCTGGATATGCTCCAAATTGCATAAAAAAACAGACAGACACTGATATAAACTGATATAAAATATAAACTCCTTGTTGGAGGTACTGAACTGTTTTAACTTTTCACTGCAAAGTTTTATTACGACCAAACTACAAACTTTACATCTGCCCAGAGAGCCAATGAACATCTCTTTAAAATGTCATGGGACTTCACCTCTAGGGGCAAAAATAAATATTGTATTGACTGTTTTCATGTTAAAGTATAAGACGTAATATTCAGTGCACAGGTGCTTTATCTGCTCCACATAATAAGAATATGCTGATGATGGCGGCTCTGCCTCCACGTTCCTCCGTCAGCTGGGTCCTCGTCCCACAGCAGCTCTCGCTCAGGACGCTGATCCTCTCTCCCTGCTCGCTCTGCAGGCCCGTGGCTCAACACACTGAGGCTCCACTTCTCCTCACTCATTTGCAATGCTAATGCAGGGGAGACAGCTGTCCTGTTGCAGTGACCATGATCAATCCAAAGCCGAGGGGGGGGGACGGGGGGCTGGGGGGTGGAGGAGTAAAGGAGGGAAGTCGAGGAGGAGGAAAAAAAGAGAGAGAGAGAGAGAGAAGGAGAAATAAAACTGCAGGGTAAATAGGTCAGCCTATTATCTCCTGGCCTTGCATGGGTGCCAGCGCTCGAGACCATGAATTTCAATGAAAGTCCCTTTCACCCGGGGGGAGAGAGAGGGGAGAGGACGAGATATGGAAAGATGCCTGCAGAAACAAACAAGAGCAGAAAATTAAAAGTGGAATGAGGGGGAAAGCAAACAAGGTTTGTTTTCAGCTGCCTTATTGAAAGTACTCTTTACAAAGGAGTGGAGGGCCTCATGAAAAGTGGGGTGCGTCATCCTCAGCGTGTACAGTGTGTGTGCGAGGGCTCTTCATTTAGGATGTAGATGTCTCTCTCCGCTTGAGATCTCATATATCTGATTACTCAGGCTGGTTTCCTGTGTCCTGGAGAGCAAACATTGCTTATAACAAATCAATACGACAACAATACACATCACATATATGAATTCAATAGTGCACAGAAGTATTCTCCCCCTGGAAGTACTTCATGTGCTCTGGTTTCCAAAAGCCATTGATGTAAATATAGGATTTCCTGCTTGTGATCTCATTGATGCTCCTGTTAAAGCTCAGAGGACAGATCTTTATTCTATAGTTGTATTGTTTTCATCATCTACACATTCTGTACTTTTATAATTTTTGCTTTGTTTAGGTGTAGTTTTATTTATTGTCACTTTTCTGCCATCACGCACATTTCAAAGGCAAATGTCTTTCTTTTTACTTGACCACATTTAATCAGCAGTTATAGTAACAGTTAGAGATGTAATGATAAAAACTGGTTGACTGTGTCTCAGGAGAGAGAGCGAGTTGTCCACTGTTCAGAAGGTCGGAGGTTTGATCCCCGAATCCTCCGACTCATGTGCCAAAGTACCCATTGGCAAAACCTTACCTTCCCCCTGATGACTGTTCAGTAATAGTGTGGCACATAGAAGTGCTGTGTGAATGTGCCTTGTTGTGTAAAGCACTATAATTGGTCATTCAAACTGGAAAAGTGCAACATGAATATTATATTTGATCCTATTTTCCTGCCCAGGGACCACAAATGCCAAATATACTCTGTCTCAATAGTCCAGTAAATCCATACCAGAGCCTCAAAAATTCAGTATTGGGTAGTTTCAGTGTTGATGCCGAACGATCAAATAAAGTTACTTTGCAAAAAACATATCTTTAAATATACCATGAGCATATTAAAATTTGTAAGATTACACATGAAACTATAACAGTGTACGAGCTTTTGTTATTAATTGTACTTGTTCGTAATACAATAAAAAACTCTCACTAACAATAATGTCATTCAATTCAAACAGTTTATTCTGTTTAACTAAATGAATAAATGGATTAATGTTGAATAATTTCTAAACAAAAAAAGAAACAATAAAAAATAAATAAGATTAAACATCAAACACATCAAAATGTTTCTCTCAAGGTATTGAATCATTGTCACTTTATCAATCAGATGATTTATTGACAGGGTTATTCTGCAAAATAAGCTCATTTGCTTCTGATAAGTAGATTTGAAGTTTTGAATGTATGACCTTTACTTTTAATTGAGTATTTGTTATTATTCCCAATCTAAAAGACCGGAGTGCTTCCTCTACAGTTACAGAAAAGAAACAGGTCATAACATTTAAATGACAGATTCATTAGCGGGACAGATGCTGCTACACTGGAGGTGTGAGGCAAAATAATCAGACGGCTCTCTGTAATTTGTAAACCGCACGGTGACAATGGAGGTCAGTGAAGACACAAGAAGCCATTACTCTCCCTCCACTGGCTTCACTTTCTCCGCTAATAATGTTTGCCCAAGATGGATTGAGGGAAATGAGCTGGAAAACCCAAAGCGTGTGTGTGTGTGTGTGTGTGTGTGTGTGTGTGTGTGTGTGTGTGTGTGTGTGTGTGTGGGGGGGGGGGGGGGGAGAGGGGAATCAATTGATTCCTGTTGTTAAGGAGCACCGACATTGTTTCATCTTAAGATGTCATCTCTATCTCTATCTCCTTCTCCCTTTCTCACCCTCCCACCCACCCACCCACACACACACACACACACACACACACACACACACACACACACACACACACACACACACACACACACACACACACACACACACACACACACACAAGCCTGTTGATGTCAGAGGCAGCAGCAGCAGCAGTAATCCCCGTGCTAGGCCGCCCAGATCATTATAGACTCTGATCTGCAGTCCCTGAAAGAGGGAATTAGCTGGGAACACAATCCCAGCGACCTCTGCGACACGGGGACAAAGCCTCAGCTGCCGGGGGTCCACATCCCTAAACCAGCCCATATGGCTCAGACAAAACTGTTACAATGGCCGCCACAATGGAAACACGGTGGGAGGGTCCGCGGGCCGGCCTGTGTGTGTGTGTGTGAGTGTCCCCCCGCAAGATCTGACAGTTTGACTGTGTTTGTACACTAATGTGTTGGTGTGTGGGGCAGCATGGGGCGAAGGGCTGCTCCTCAGACGGGTTCGGAAAACAACAGAATAAATCATCACATCACTTCAATTATAAGAAGCTTTCTTCTTCTTTTACGCTTTTTCAAACTAACTCACAAACATTTTCTTCATTATCAACATGAAAGTTGCTGAGATGAGGTGGATTTGTCCACGTTAGGTTTCTCACACGACTTCTACAGTATCGCTTCTACCGGATCTGTGTGTGTGTGTGTGTGTGTGTGTGTGTGTGTGTGTGTGTGTGTGTGTGTGTGTGTGCATGTGGGCTCCTCCTATACACCCCATTTCCTATATGTGAGTCTTACCTTTGGCCTTTCCCTGTGAGCTGATGGGTTTCCTAAGAGCCCCCCTGGTGTGTTCATGCTGAGCAGCTCTTTGTGTTTTCTGGCAACTGGAAGAAACCCTCTGCTTTTAGGATACACACCTGCGCCGCCCCCCCCCCCCCCCCCCCCTGCGTCTGTCTCTCGCTCACTCACACACAGACACACACACACTTTCTCAGGCGCTCCATACATCCATGTACGTCTCATTTGATGTGTAAATCTCAATGAAAGGTGCATCCAAACATGCAAATCTATGCTCAAGATGATTGTAAATGGCAAGTTGTGTTAGAACCAGCACCTCCGCTCAGTGCGAGTCCTTCACTTAACTGTGTGTCTTTGTCCAGATCCCCGAAACTTACATTTAATACATCCTGCATAAATGATGTGTGTGTGTCCTCCTCAGGACAATAACACACATTAATTGCTTCGTAAAAAATGACAAAGCTGTCGAGCAGCGTCAGGAAAAAATGATTTTGTCCACGAGGAACAAAGAGAGAAGGTGGATGGTGGCGCCAAAGAAAAGAAGATTGACATTTGTTTCATGTTTAAATGTTTTTGTCATCATATTCCCTAAGCCTTACCACTTCAGTTCCATTGTTACCATGACAACAAAGGCCCAATATGTGAGAATCCCATCTGTCAAACATTTGGAAAAACTTTCTCTTCACGAGGGCCGATGTTTGGCTTATTTGACATCGGATTTCAATTCAGAAATATTGTTATGTTATAATCACGTGGTATGATGGAAAACATAACTCCATCCATCCATCCATCCACACTAGGGTCTCCAATCAACTCCCCCGGCTGAACAAGGGTTTGAACCAGCAACCTTCTTGCTGTGAGGTGGGATGTTGCATCAGGTGGTTTGACCCTGGTGTGTCTGCCTGCAGGTCTTTGCAGCTCTCTTTCTTCCCAGTAAACGTCTGTGAAACACTAATCTATTTTTATACTGTGCAGATTGTTGCGTCGACACAAACAGAAAAATGTGTTGCAGGGTTTTCTGTGTGAGAACTTGTGTTTCCAGTGCTGCACTTTCGGGACTAAGCGGATTTCTCGTGGTTTTTAGGTAGTAAAGTGTTTTGCCACAATATTTTTCTTTCAGTTTGTTTTTGCCCAGTTGGGAAATCTGTTGAATATTCAGATTGGTTTTTTTTCTCTTTTACCTTTTTCTATTTCCTGGCGTATCAGTGAAGCATGAAGGATAATGGGCTCTTTCAGCGCCTCGTTGATAGACAGTAGTTGTATTAGCCGTCAAAATGATGAGCCTTGCTTTCTTTTTGGACGCTTTGTGCGCTCCCACAAAGAGAACAGCAATGACATCTGTCGTCATTATTTCCCACTTCGGTTAAACTATTGCAGAATTTTGAGGGTGAACTCATCTCACACTCACCTGAACTCGATTGTCTCGTCCCGGCTCTCTCACAACCAGGTCCAGGGACGAGGAAGGTCACGAATCATGGTGCGTGATGCCGTATCCTGATTTCTGCTGACAATGAATGCGATTCACCGACAGAAAGGGGCCAAGTGCTCGGTGCTGCTGCTACGTTTATGAGGCTTCTGTTTTCAGCCGTCAGCCCCGAGTCACTGTGCTTCTCTAGTGCTCCTCGCTGAAGTGAAGTGGGTTAGAGAGCAGACCACTTTTTGCTCGCATGACACCCTTCATCAGATATTTAAAACACTGGGGACGATCACACTAAGATTCACTGAGCTGCCTTTCAAGGTGACAACATGAAACGTCCAGCCTCCACAGGACTTTGTGTCCTTTTTTTTGTTTTATTAATGTTTGGCATGATCCTCGTCCAGTCGATACCGTGGAGGCCCACAGCAGAGGAGCATTTTCTCTCCGGGGGCCATATTCTCTCTTTCTCTTTTCCTCTGCACTCTCTCCTCTCCACTCTTCACCCTCTTCAATTAGGGGAGCTCCAGCTGTGCACCAGTCAGGATCAGAGGCTCCCTCTATTAGCCAAATCCATTTGTGTGGCGATTGAATCACTCCCCAATCTTCTGTTTCGATCCCCCCCCCACCCCCTGGCCCCCACGACCGAATACACAAATGCATCCATCCATGCAACCACGCTCTCAGGAGTGCCCATACACTCTCTCTCACACACACACACACACGCACACACGCACACACGCACACACACACACACACACACAAGACTTCCTGACAGCTCCACACTCTGCACATGGTGAAATAGTAAAGAAAAACTGTATATCTACACAAACAGTAGGCAACTCACTGATTGAAACTACATATATTTATTTAATTTATAAAATTAAAAAAATTACGCTTTATTTTACGGGTCCATACTTACTACAATATAAAAACCTAAAGTATTCACTGTGGTTCTAATTAGAGGGGAAAAGAGACTAACTTGAAACAACTGCTCCATATAACAAAATATTCATTTATTTCTTAAAAACTTTATTATCACTAGGTTTCATTTGTGTGTTTACCTACAGGTGCATCTTAAATCCAAGATAAACTGGACTAAAATAATATCTAAATGAATCACTTGGAATTAAAGGAAGAGAGTAAATAGGGCACCAGTTCCCTCCAGATTGATTCTTCCAATCAAGGTAACTATAACTTGTAAAATTACACATTACCATTTCTATACGGCAATAAGGAGAATAAACCAGTATTTCACGTAATAGTTCACAGGATGTAGTTTATATTGAAGTTGTAATAAAAACCTCACCAGCAGAGAATTTAGCCCTTTAGGTCTTTTTCTCCTTTGTATCTCTCTAAACTGTAATAAAAACAAAGTTATTCTTCGCCTGAATATTCTTCGTTGAATTTTCCCATTTATTCCAGAAGGTGGCACAATTGTGTAAGAACTGGTCAGAGGGCAGCCATTCATCCTGGTGCCATTGATGCAACACAAGAGCCTGTCACTGAGGTCCAGTTACGTGGAGAGTCATAGAAAAAACCCTATCTCCATCTGCTTTGTTCCCCCGCACGCTAAGAGACGTCTTGACCCTTCGCCCTGCAGACAGTGTTAACAAGTTGCCGAAATGTCACGGCCCTTTTAAAAAAAAAAGAAAATGTTTTATCTTTTTTTTGTGCGAAAATAAAAAGGCCATGAAAAAAAAAATATATATTGTTGGGTGAAAAGAAAGCCTCAGATGAAGAGTAGGTGACCTTTTCCACATAGTCATATAATTCAAACTCACCAAGGGCGAGTCTTTTGTAAGTCCTCTCCTTAATCAAGTGTACTCTCCTGTCTTCTGCCTGCTCTTGCCCTCTTTTTCCTCTATTTTCATCCCCACATTCTGCCTCCATCACACACACACACACACACACACACACACACACACACACACACACACACACACACACACACACACACACTGGTTTTTCTCTTTCTCTTCGTCCTTGGCACTCTTGAGTGACAGCCGTCTGGTCCTGGTCACATCAGTCCCCTCGGGAAAAAAAAAGAAAAGGGAGTAAAAAAAGAAAACCCTCCGAGTGGCAGTTTGCTGAATGTCGGAGATGATGCCATCATTTTTTTTAGCAGCAGGGTTGAAGGACCAGGGGCGATGACAGCAAACAAACCCAGTGTCACGTTCCATTGTGGATCTTTAGTTTCAATGCTCAGTTTAACGTCGGCTCTGAACTCCAGGGATTTTAAATTAATTTTAATTTCCGTCACACTTTGAGTGAAATGGCTTCAGCTGGTTCTGTGTTATAATATCCACGACCTCCACAGAGGAGGTTACAATTTGGGTCCATCTTTTGTCCGTCAGTGTTATTTTTCATGAACCTTTCAAATGAACCGTTTTACTGCAACTTGGTGGAAAGTTAGGATAAAGGAAAAGCAATTAGATATTGGTGCGGACCCGAATTGATGCGCATATCTGAGGGGTTTTAAAAGTAATTTCTTTTATTTGTTTTAATTCTCCATTAAGTCCTACACGCACAAGGTCTAAAACTCGATAGCACCAGAATCGTGAATGGACGGATCGTGATAGTTAAATACACAAAAGTCCGTATTCTCTTGTGTGGCCGTCAGCTAATGATTTCAGACCAGTTCTCATAGAAATACGAAGCTGTTTTAATTAAACTGCAGAGCGATGGGAGCATGTCTACGCGCTGCTGCATGACACTACATTAACAGCCACTTTTTCCATCTCACTTCATTAAAGTGTGAGTGTACACTCAGTGTCCACTTTGTCAGCTAACTCCAGTGCAGTCTAAATTAGATGATATAATGCCATGCCTGTGATGTTCAGTTTCCCTGCTGTGGAAGTGTTGGTTTAATCACTGTATATGTTTTAGCAGCGAGGTTATAGTGAGTGATACTGTTGTCAGGACCACAGTATATATATATATGTCGACTGATTTTCACCTTAGATGTAATTAATCTAATGGTTTTCGACTTAAAACCTGAACAAGATTGCAGATATTCCACGATTGAACACTAACCTTAACAAAGAGCAACGACCTTTGACCTTTAGATTTTTCTATTTTCAGTGTCTCCTCCCTCTCAACATGACAGTGCTGCTTGTGTTTTAAAAGCTGGAGCAGGGAACAGGGTGTGTTTCAGTGTTTGCAGCAGAAAACGGCAAAACAATTATTAAATTAGATAATATAATATAATGAGGTGTTAATTAAATCAATGTATATCCTTCAGCACAGGGGTGATAGTGAGGGATGGTGTTGGACTGGAGGATATTCAGATGTGTTAACAATGTTTTGCCTCCTCTTATGAATATGGAGGACAAAGAGTTTCCTTGAACTTTGACCTTCATTATAAACATATAACAGAATTTTCACTTTTGTTGCAATGTCACAGAAAAATTAACATTTAGAGTTTGATGATCAACTGTGAACAAGATCAAGGACAAGAATAAGTTGATCAAAAATAGATTTATATTTCTTTTACTTATATTTCACACATGCACAATTCCTTCCCTGGTGCTTATAGTATTTTTATATTTAATTTTGTTTCCTACTTTATATATTTATATATATATATTTTATATTAATATAAAACCACAGAAAAGTCCTTGTATGTGTAAACCTATTTGGCAATAAACCCTGATTCTGAAGATGTGCTGCTACACTTTGGTTTACATTTCATTTGGTGGCATGTAAATTCCCGTGGGCCATTGAGAGCTATTGATAATAACTATAAACTGTATAATCCCTAATCACATCTTGATGGTGAGCAAAAGGAATCCACAATACATCCTGAATCAACTGATGCATTCGATTTTACATTTAAATTCAAAAATATAAATTTTACTTGGAAAACTTTCTAAATCTTCCTATTTTTAAACCTTCAAAAACTACTCTGGAGGTTTTGTGTGCAGCGTTGGCAGATGTACGCACATGAATTCTTGTTGCACGTCCAACACAGAGGTTTCAGGTGCACCTCTGCAGGTCGGTGTTTTCCCTGCAGGATGTTTTCCCTCTTCTCAGAAGACACTGGAAAGAAGCATGCGAAGGTTGAGGCATTAAACATATTCATAGCGGAGCCCCCTTCCTGATCCTCCTCTCGGCTCATGTATTTTTCCTGCCCGATTGTCGCACCACTTCTCCTTCTTAAGTTCAAGCCTGAGAGATGCCTCTGGTGCTCTTGATGACACGAGTTTAAGAAATATAGCTGTGGCTAAAAGGCTTGGCAAGGTGCTCTGCATGGGCATCCGAGTGTGTTTGTTTGAGGGGGTGCACTTGACCTCCTCCCTCTCAAGGAGTGATGGAGGAGACAGTGGAGAGCTTCTCAAGGCTGTCAGTCAAACTTTTTCTCCTCTCGCGGTGCTGCTGCTCCTGCACAGCTCGACCCTGCTGCTCCTGCACACCTCGGCCCGCTGCTCCTGCACACCTCGACCCCGCTGCTCCTGCACACCTCGACCCCGCTGCTCCTGCACAGCTCGACCCCGCTGCTCCTGCACAGCTCGAACCCGCTGCTCCTGCACAGCTCGACCCCGCTGCTCCTGCACAGCTCGGCCCCTCTGCTCCTGCACAGCTCGACCCCGCTGCTCCTGCACAGCTCGACCCCGCTGCTCCTGCACACCTCGACCCCGCTGCTCCTGCACAGCTCGACCCCGCTGCTCCTGCACAGCTCGACCCCTCTGCTCCTGCACAGCTCGGCCCCGCTGCTCCTGCACAGCTCGGCCCCTCTGCTCCTGCACAGCTCGACCCCGCTGCTCCTGCACAGCTCGGCCCCTCTGCTCCTGCACAGCTCGGCCCCGCTGCTCCTGCACAGCTCGACCCCGCTGCTGCTGCACAGCTCGACCCCGCTGCTCCTGCACAGCTCGACCCCTCTGCTCCTGCACAGCTCGACCCCTCTGCTCCTGCACAGCTCGACCCCTCTGCTCCTGCACAGCTCGGCCCCGCTGCTCCTGCACAGCTCGGCCCCTCTGCTCCTGCACAGCTCGACCCCGCTGCTCCTGCACAGCTCGACCCCGCTGCTCCTGCACAGCTTAGACCGCTGCTCCACACCTCCACAACAGTATGGACGAGGTTTGATTTTGCACCTTTGTTTCGGTGCAGAGCTGCGTTTCTGGATTTCGGTGCTTAAACATGATCATTCTCTGAGGTTTTACCTCTTTACTTTTGCCTCACAACAGTTTATTGTTGCTGCAAAGAGTACATCACAAAAACAAGTCTATACATAATCACTGATAATTTATATCATAGGGAACAGGACACAACATATTTTGATTCATGCATATTTTCTGTTATATAAGTTATCTCATCATTTGAACTATTCATAATTCTTTGCAATAATCTTTTAGATATACAGTTTATGTTTGGTTCATGCTGATGAATGATGCAAAGTAAACGAAAATAAATAAATTGTTACGATTATGAAAAATAATATTCATCATCGTGAACATAGAAGGAAAAATAAGCTGCCTTTGATTGGTCCAGTTTGCATTTGCATTTTTTTGAAAGAGACCTTCTATAACCATTTATCATGGATATTCTTGTTTTGTGAGGAATTATGGGAAATCACTACAGCCACAAAGACAGTTGTCAGGGGAAGGCTGTGTGATATCCTTGACCTTTGACCTTTCTGCAAATTCATTCAAAGATGATTTCTAGGTTTTTAAAAGATTCTTTGTATGTAAACAGACGTAGATGCAACACATGTAACCCAAGAAAAGAAAAATAAGATTTTTCTTATGAAGAGAATGAACAAATGCTTATTTCCTTCTTTACATTGGAAATATCTCATTATAGCTCTTATTTATTTATCCACTAAAAACCTGGACAAAATTCCAAATAAATCCATGGTCCCATTGTCCAACTCTAACAAAGACCAACTATCTCCAAACCATCTCAGAACTTTGAATTGCACTTTTAACTCGGTTTTATTTCCACCGTCTCTCGTCTCTCTCTCTCTCCCTCAAGACGATGCCGCTGATTGTGATTTGTATTTTCAAAGCTAGGGCTGGAAAAGCGTGTGGGTGTTCAGAAGGTTTAGGTGTTGGCAGCAGAAAAAAGACAATACAATTAAATGATTAATGCGCAGCGGGGCCCCTGACAATTAAAACCATTATAGAAATTAGAATGGCATTATGTCACAGTGGAAAGCTGATGACACCCGTGCCGTCTTTTCTTAAAAAGCAATTTTCATAATTCCAATAATTGAAATTACAGCATATTCATTCATTTACTGGGTGAGGAGGGCCAAGAGCGGCGACTAATGAAACGCAATCATTAGCATCCAAACAAAGTAATTGGGGAGTCTTTTATCCTTGGAGATAGGTGATAAGGCACAATCACCCCCGTCACCCCCCTCCATCAAAATGCAAAAGCAAGTAATTAAAGCACAGACAAAGATGAGACCAGCGCCGCTGCTGTGCTGTACACCTCTGAAAACAGCACTGATTGCCTTGATTGGAGACCTTACTGTACCCTCTGATTCTGTCTATGGATACTCCGACATTCTCGGGGAATAGACGGGGTTGGGGAGCAGATGGATGAGTTTGTTTTGGAGGTGGCTTAGAAAGATCTGGAAATGTGCGGAATTCTCCAAGGTTTCCGTAAAGCCCGGAACATGACAACCAGATCCACATTTAGCTCAGGTAGATATTAGCCCCTTGAGCGTAATTAAGTTAATGGAAAATGGCGCGGACGTGTGTGACAATTAAGAACCTGCTGTGGAGGACGGAGCGGCAAGAAAAGGGAGGACGTGCGGAGGTGGAGAGGTGAGCCGGAGACGGAGAGAGAGGTTGAAGTGAGAGGAAGATGGGCCCATGAAGAGTCTTGAGAGCAACAAAAAAAAAAAGAGCTCCTTCTCACTCATCTCTCTAGTGGGGACACCATTCTCTCTTCCTTTTCTTAGGCTGCCTCCTCTGTGGCGTTCGGGGTGCATCTTCCCAGTGTGTCAGCCCCTCCGCCCCCCCCCTGCCCTCCATCCTCCTCAAGATCGCCATCTTTGGAGAGCGTCATTAAGCCCTCCTGGAGGGGAGTCAAGAATATAATGCAAGAGGGGCCACCTTCTAAAAAAGGGCCCCGTGGAACCTTTTCTCCTCGTGCTGTCCCCTCATTAACACCCTCCTCTGCTCTGCACCCGCTCCAGACTTCACTCTCACCCCTTCCTCTGCCTCATGCGCAGCGTTCGGCAGCTTGTGCGTCTGCGCTCTCCGAGGGGCCTGGAGCCCATTTCTCGCTGGTGGTGCAGCGAGTTGACATGGCCACCCCCCCCCCCCCCCCCCCCCCCCCCCCTACTTCCCCCTTCGCCTCATACCTCCACCTCCTCAGAGATGGACTGATGAGAGGATAACAAAAGGACTTGGAGGGGAAGAAACTTCTCTTCTTATAGCCTTAGCCCTGAAGCCCACCATTCCATTTTGCCGCCTGTGAGAGCTGTTCATCTCAAAAGATCAACACATTTCTCTCCTGCAGGCACCCACACCATTTCTCTCTCCCATTTTCTCCCCCTGCCCTCTTTCTATACGCCTCTCTCTTTCTTACTCCTTGGCAAATGGGAAAACTGTCCTTGGTTGGATTCTGTTTTTCAAAGGAATCAATTCTCCTTTGTACACACTTGATCTGACCCTGTGACAGGCATTAAGTGTGTCTTCTGTCTGATACAGAGGGCTCGTGTTCTGTGTGCTGATGGACACAACCCATTATCACACACAAGTGCAAACGCACACGCTCACACACACTCGTTCACATCTGCTCCATGCATGCAGACACGCAGCATGCACATGCACACATCGCGTGGACTCACGGGCATACTGCAAATTTGTGTACATAAATACACACAATCTCACGCACACACACACACACACGCCCAGGTGATATGGCGTGCGAGCAGATGATGCGGAGAATAATGGCGAGGGCTGTGATTGAGGTTTAGGACCATCAGATATGTGCTGCTGAGAACAAACTAATGGCTTTGACAAGAGCAGTGAGAGGGTTGAAGAGGTCATCGGAGAGAGAAGTGGTCGAAAGTGAAGATACCTGAATCAAGACGAGAGAGAGAGAGAGAGAGAGAGACTGGTGATTAGACATTAAACACCAGACACACACCAGCTCAAAGATAAAAATGTGTGGGTCTCTCGAGGGCAGAAACCACAGCTACACGCACACGCCTTGTGTCGGACTGGAGTCAGACTGGAGTTGTTAAACTGATGGTATCAAGAAAGGTCTCATAACATGAAAATGACGTTGAATCTGTTATCTTCTCCATGTTCAGTGCGGTGCAGGTGAAGTACTGCACCGGTGGAAACAGTCAACATATTCATTTTGATTCTTTTATGGGTTTTAACAAACAAAAAAACCCACTTTAACAGCATCACAGGCTGTGCTGTAAACAGAGAAAGTGAAAAATCCAAAAGTTTAATGGAACATGAAAAACACGAGTCCAAAATCACAGTGTTGTTGTGATTAAATAGAAAAATGTTCTCTCCCTTTATGAGCAATTCCACCACAGTTCCTGTTCTGTTCAGTTTTTTTTTTTTGCAATGTGTTGAAGTGGCTGTTGAAGTGAAATGTGTGGAATACATTTGGACAAACCCATCCAAAGAAATTACAGTATAAGAAGAAATCAATTTAAAATAACTGACTTGGGTTTAAATGTTAAAATGGTGAATGGTATTACACAGTTTTCCTGTTCTAACTTCTTTGTCTTTGCAGTTTAACACGACTTAATCACAGCGTTGAGATGCACCAATAAAAACTTGCAATAAACTTTTTGGGCTATTTGGGGGAAAACGGTAAATCAGCTTTTAAGCTCGTGAGGCGAAACCGTAGACTGTAAAAAAAGATGGACGACATGACGGCTCCTTGAAAGCGAAGCCAAAGTGTCTAGATTGCCACCTGGTGGCTGGCTGCAGAACAGGTCATAAATTCTGCCTCCTGCATATATAGACCGAAGTAAAAGTACATGTTAAATACATTTTTCTCAGTTTAAGTAGTTCTTATCACACTGATGTTTGTTCACGTGATAACTTCTCTGCTAATGTTGGTTTTAATATATTATTTTATTGTTGAATAGGGTGAAGCTTCATGATTGGCAACTGAGACTGACTCATGATTGGTCGAGCCCGTGTATTGACGGGAACTGCTCTCTCGGCTCAGTCCCTCGATCTCAACGACGCAGACTCTGGCTCTAAATGTGCAAAACACATTTGTATTCGGGATATTTTGGCTTCATTTCTGGATAATGGGAGGAATTGGAGACGTGTTGTCCATTTTCATTAACCGTCTAAGTTGCTCATTCAGTCATCCAAGCTTTTGATAACAAAATGTATGTTTTGTACTCCAGTCTGAATATTCACTCGTCCCCTTTGTTCCATTTGCTTTTCTGTTTTAAAGGACGTAGAAAAAACAAACCTTCGGCCTGTTTTCTCATATTTATCTTTTGGTTTTAGTCCTTTAGCTGTGAGCAGAGATCAATGAACTGGGTCTGTCTGGAGTTTTGTTCTGAGAAGGTGGTGTACAGTTTATTTTTTTTAGCTTAATCGCTACAAACGGCTGCTTTCTGTCATAGAAAGAAACTTTATAAAAGTGCCGAGAGTGAAGTAAAAGTAAAGTTACAAGTGGACGGATGAACAAAGAGCTGAAACTCACTATAAATCTGAGGGAAGCTGCAGATTCAGGTTGTTATTCTCTGGAGGTTCATCCCTGCGACTGACCCCTTTCACATTGTAGATCACTTTGCAATAGAAATCCTGTGAATATTTAAGCATTATCGCTGCTGCTAGACTTGAGTAGATGCAACAAAAGAAGCTTTAATGCGGTGTGGTTCAGTGGAGTGTAATTTAAAATCTTCCTACCACTCAAGCACGGGTCATATTAGCATGATAAAGTTGGCTTTGTCAGTCGGGTCAATTGGAGAACGCCACGCCACAGTTACATCTGGTGTTTACACAAAGTACCACAACATCTGGATGTGTATCAACACCCAGTGACACAAGTGGGGGGATGACCAACGTCGTTATTAATTTTAATAATTTGTATTTATCAAAGCAGCTGAAGGAGAGAAATACAGGAAGTGGTTCATTAACTCAGATAAACAGGCTATAATTCTGTGAAAAGTTAAATTACACCAAATAATCTGCCAAACCAGGAGCATTTATCTTTGCTATTCCCCATTAATGACTAAATCACATGTATATTTAAATGCACGTTTAGTGGCACTGCATTTGTTCATGTGTCCAGGATGTGATCTAACAAGCAGGGGGCGGATCCAGGGTCATGGCCTGGGGGGGCACTGGCCCCGACTGAATTCTGATTGGCTGAAAAAGTGCCCCTGTCCTGTCAGTAGCCTTTTTTTTCATAGAAACTAGCCAAGTATTAACAATAATAACAATAATTATTCCAATTTTCATATTCTACGTTATTTTTTAAGTACACAATGTGCTAGTACAAAGACATTTCTTAAAATATATTCACTGACATGTGGTTTTTGCTCATATCTATAGAGCTGAGAGGAAACAAGGAATGATTTGAATGTGCATGTGCTGAATCAGGAACTGAGCATTGATGTTGGACGTATAATTGGCCCCTTTGTGTAAATTGTGGCCCCTTAATGGCCCCGATGAAGAAAATCCTAATTGTTAAATTATTATGGAATGTATCCGTAACATATTCACTAACATATGCAATTAGTTTTCTGCCACAATCTCTTCTTTTGCAACATGATGTCCACTTGTAAACGGCTGCAGCAGAATCAAGCTTCTCGTGGTTGTGTTTCCACCGGCAGCTTCAATTTAGGGACAAGGTCGTGTTCTGGTTACATACAGAAACTGACTGAGACATAATATGTGTATTAACATAACAGTGAAACCACAGTCTTTCCCCTGACCTTAACCAAAGTGCTGTGTCTGAATGCATTGACCAGACTCTGGAGTCCTGCACTTTATATGACTGTGTTTCTGTTGAAAAAGCCTCTGAATATAATCCAGCCAGTGATTATGTTTGCCACTTGAACATAAGTAGGAAAACAGTTTAATATTCTTTTTAGTATAACAACTTCCAATTTGTCGACTACTTGCAATTCCGCTGTAGAAACACACTGATAGACATATACATATGCACAATGTGTTTGGTTTTGTTTACATTTCTCTTCATTTAAGTTTATCTATCTATCTATCTATCTATCTATCTATCTGTCTATCCATCTATCTATCTATCTATCTATCTATCTATCTATCCATCTATCTATCTATCTATCTATTTATCCATCTATCTATCTATCTATCTATCTATCTATCTATCTATCTATCTATCTATCTATCTATCTATCTATCTATCTATCTATCTATCTATCTATCTTGTCTATGTTTAAGCATGAAGGATTTTGTATCTTCATCTTTTGCTCTGTTGTTCAAAGTCAAATCTGCAGAGAGTATTTCATCACATATCAAAAGTACATTTGTCTAAATGTCAGAAGTTTTATTTGGAGGATTAAAATTAACCACGAGACGAATGAGACTGAACTCCTGTCTGCTCTGATTTCGTTCCTCGGAGAAGAATACAGATCTCCATCCCTTGTTCCCGTCCTCATTCTCCGCTCTACCTGTCTCCCTCAATGTGCTCTAATTGTCTGTGATTTCTCCTCTTGTTGGAGCGTCTCACAGCTGATACAAAAACCCACTGAGCCTTGAAAAGGCAAAAAATGAGGAAAGAGGCCTAAGGAAAAAAAGAAAAAAAAAACACAGAGCGGGAAGACGGGAGAATGCGTTTGATTAGCGCACAAGTTTGCTGTTCGTGGCGACCTTGTCTGAGAGCCACGGAGCCATTGTGTTCCTGGTGCATGTGTGAATGTTAGAGCGAACAGAGGGGCTAAAAAAAGACCCACATGGGAAACATGCACACTGACATTTCTTAATCAAATATGGCAATCAGGGGGCCAACCAACAGCATACCATTTGCAATCCCTTTTAATTCATAATCAAAAGCCGAGCAAATGAGGGAGAAATTGAGAAAGACTTGGGGGGGTTGGGGGGTGGGGGGAGAGGGAGAGGGAGAGGGAGAGGGAGAGGGAAAGAGAGGGAGAGCGAGGGAGAGCGAGGGAGAGAGAAATGCAGGTCATTACATCTCTTTTTACCGGCCCCGACGAGAGCAATGTAGAATTAATCAGAGGCCATTACGCTGTATTTACTTACCGCTGCGGGGGCTCGGATCTCTCGCTTCCGCTTCCTCTGGATACAAACCCTGATATGATCCCGCTCTGCCCCGACCATGGACCAGAAGATGGAGCGGGGGGGCATAATGAGAGTGATCCTGTGTGTGTGTGTGTGTGTGTGTGCACGTGAGCCTGTGTCTGTACTCCTGGATATTATGTTGCATCAGGTGGGTGTTGTTATATGCACCGAGGGCCCGGGTGCTGCAGAGAGGAGAGGAGCTGGAGAGATGCTCTTAAATCAGAGTGTTTAATCCCCCGTGGGGTCAGTCTGCGGCCTCTGATGTTGACTCACAACTCAGACTATCACACATCCCCTCCCCCCCCCCCCCCCCCCCCCCCCCCCCCTCTCTCCCCCTTTCCCTCTCTCTCTCTCCTAATGCACTGCTACCATTACTCAACCGCGTCCTGCCGCTGCCAAAATCTACACCATAATGGGGCCTGGGTCTCCAAAGGTATCGTGGCACAGAGTTAGTGCCATTAAAAACTTTCTAAAGAGCTGTTTTTAAAAAAGTTGTAACTAATGTGATTTTTATTGTTATTAATGGTTTATAGTTCAGTAATGAGCCAAGGATAAGTTTTCAGTCACAGGTTTTTGAATTATCCCTCCTGGTGAACATTACACAGATGTTTTTTTATAATCTACTTATGCAACTTAGATAAAAAGACATAAATAGGAGCATCAAAATAAAAATTAAGGCATTTAGTTAAAACACTGATTATGCAGAATTGCATTAAATTGTTTTAAATTGCCACCTATTATTATAATGCTGTGTGTGGTCCGGGTATTACTCATGTTGTGAGGACAAAAAGAAGGTCGACATAACGTAAATCACTTTTCAAGTTCAAGGTCAACAGAAATATGGTTTTAAAAAACCACATTTCCTACCTTTTTTAATAATTCCACAAATAACTGAGACTGATAATGAGTGAGTTCATAATCCATTGATAAAGGATCATTCCACTGCAATAATCTATGAAATATGTCATTAGAAATATTTGAAATTTACTTGCGAAAGGCTCTGGATTTGCAATAAATGATAGTAAGTCTCATAACATGATTTATTTTAACCCTTTAATAAAGTTTACTAATATTTATAACTGCAAACTTAAAACCTTAACCATGTACCCAAGTCTGTGGCTGTAATTATAAACGTGATTATGAGACTTAGCTTCCAATGTCTTTGAAAGATAGCTACCAACAAGGTTCAGTGGTTTTGTGAATTTATAATAAACCATCGGGTCTGAAATTATTCAAACGTAAACAAATGATAAACATGTAACCCTTTAATCTTTGGACTAAAACCCACCAAGTCTGCAGTCTTAAATTCTAATCACATGATTCTTCCTCTACAATGAGCTGTCACATCTGCAGTTACAGATGTTCATATTTCATTCATACACGGCTCTTTAAATAATATTAATAAACAGTTTGTGGTGCGGATGCTCCGCTGCAGGTTTGAGGAGAGTAAGAGATCAAACAGGTTATAGGAGGAGGGTCTTTTTCAATGAAGTAGCTAAAATAGAAAAAAACAAGTTAGAGGAAGATGTGTCCCAACCTGGCAACCACAAAGTTTTAATGTCCTTAAATGCGTCATTCATGACCTATAAAGAATGAATGAATGACTTATAAACCATTAATAAAGCCATCAGCTATAACTGATAAAGCTTTTATGATTGTGTGTTTTTATTGGAAAGCGATATAGATTTGTTTTCCCCATGGTATTTAACAAACCACACCTTGAAAAAATATGCGCACGCAGGGATTTCTAGGTATTTTTGCCACGTGACCTCCTGAAACTGCAACTTCAGGGTCAGCGTTGAGTGACCACTGAGGTCAATTCTGCGAGCGGGACGGAGAACTTCAAAGCCCCCGACGCTGGCTGACCACGCCATTACAGCACAAACCTCTTTAAACAACTGATAGTGAGACAAAGGAGGCTGCGGCATACTTTCTGTGGCCGATATGAGCAAACAGTTAATGACGTTTACTCAAGATTGCCGGGGCTCACCACTAAAGGAGTCTGTCGTGGAAAGAGAAAGAGCCGGCGGAGAAAAGAGAAACAAGGGACCGAACAAAAGGAAGGCAATTCAACACTTTAGTCATTTAGTCTACATTGTTGTTTGCCTGTTTGTTGGGTGTGTCAGAGGAGTGGAGGAATGCTGTGTTTAGAAGTGAATAATTGGCCCAGGCCTTGAATGACACATACAGGCACAAATGTAGCTGCACACAAAGACGCGTTTCATGAATAAAAGATAATTCACGCAGAATGAAAAACCCTCACAGAGTATATCACTCATCAGGGTATTCAATAAGTTGAAAACGAACATCACGCAGTGGATGATGTTCATTGTATTTGGTGAATTTTTGTTGTAGGATATGGACAAAAACAGGAAAAAAGACTCACAAGGCCACGTGAAAGAAACAAGTTCGTTTTATTTCTATTTTGTTTAGTGTTGCACTTTAAGTTCCTGAACATAATCAAATCCTTTCAGCTTCCTGGCAGATTTCACCGAAATCAGACAAAAGAGAAAAAAACATCAACTAAAACATATTTATCTGCTCCTATGTCTCTGGTTGTGATGGAAGAAGCATCCAACTTTATATCTAAGTAAAAATACCAACACCACAATGTTAAAGTTACTCATTAAAACCCATTTGAAAAACCATACTATATATCTGTGTATCTGTGTATATCTCAAACTCAAGTTGAATTGAAAGCCAGTGAAAAGAAGTGCATCTTAAGCAATATTTAAAGGTTTTTAGGGTCTGAGTGGTTCTGATATGAAAATACATTATGTACAAGTATAAAGTGGAAGTATTAAGTATAAAGTTGATTCAAACTAAAAATCACAAATGGACTGAAACCTCCAAAAATCTTTTTTTGGCCACTTGGAGGCAGTGGAAACAGGCAGAAAACACATTAGTGCTCGTGTTGTGCATTTTCACATCCAGCAGATACGGAGCAACGTTGGCTTTCACTTGAGTTTTGTTTTCCTGGTGTTCAAATCCAATATTCAGCTTCCTCTAGCCTCTTCTGCAGAGGTGGATGTAGGATTTTTTCTACCTCAGGGGCCATAAAGGGGGCAAAACTTACACAGAGGGGCCCCTTGTGTGTCCAACATCCATGGACAATTCTTAATTCAGTAAAGTGCACATTTTAAGTCATTCCTTGTTTATAGTTTACTCTGTAGCTTTGAGGAAAGTCACACATTATTGAATATATTGAAATATGTGAAAATTGTTCCTTGTTTAAGCACATTTTGTTCTTAAAAAAACCCAAATATATTTATATTTATCGTTAGGCTAGGACAAGTGACAGGGGCACTTCAGGGACCAATCAGATTTTAGCTTGGGCGAGTGCCCCCGATGGACCCACCCCTGGATACAGCCCTGCCTAACTGGAGGCAAATATCTGACTCCTCAAGATATCTGTCATCGGGTGGTTGAGTTTATCGGAGTCTTTCTGACCCACAGAGTCAGACGAGGATTCTCTGTGGGTTTCTCAAGAGAAACTCCTTCCACAAACACTTTGTAGATTAGAGGCATTTAGAGACATTGTTAATATAAAGTTTTTTTTTACTGCAAATCTAAAATTTAAACTTTTCTGATAACACACACGTCTCCTTAGTCTTAGGATGGTCTCAAGTGACGCTCACAAAGTTTCAGAGAAAAAAATATATTTTCTCTGCTTTCACCGTTACACAACTAAATTTGATTCTGTAATAAACCACTTCCACATTTCGGTGTCATATTGGAAAAGGTAGAAAATGCCATTCTGTCAAATGTACTTACAAACACACAGTAAATGTATCATGAAAAACCTCCTCACACAGTGCGTGCACGTGTATATCTTATGGGTGTGTCTCTGTAAGTGAACCGAAGCTCCCACACCTTCAAACACTAAAGTTTCCTCTGACTCCCTTTCGCCTGACAAACACAGAGCCAGACAGACGTCTCCGGTTCACAGATAGCGCCGCAGCCGCTCTGCAGCAGCCACCCCGACAACTGCAGCTGATTCCTCCCCACAGCGTGTAATTTTCTCATTTAGCTCACAAGCGTTCGGCCTGACACCAATTAGCATGGGGCCCTGACCTCACACGTCTGTACCGGGAGGCATGGCGGGCGAACGACTCACCACGTGGCGCACCTCAATCAGCCGCTTGCACCCTCGCTTCTATTTTGCAGCCATCAAATCATCACCGTATACATAATTCATACCGCTGAGATTTGGAGGTTTATTATAACCCCTCTCTAACTCTGAGAGTATGATTATATGTCAGCTTCAACTTTATAAAAATAGGAGGATGGGCTCTTTCTGCATATCATCTCTGTCGAGAGCCCTTGTTTTACTTAGTCTCGGTGACTGCTCCATGTTGTGGTGTTGAGAGAAAGTCCGACTTCATGCATGTAACATATACATCAACGATCAATAGTTACGATCGAGTTAAAGCAAATGTTAAGACTCTTTCTCTATCTGCTGTGCAAATGTGCAGAATTCCATTTTGCTTGTTCATGTTATGCAATACCAAATCTCACCATAGGAGGGTGGGGTCATACCAAAGTGCTGGCGCTGTCACCCATGGCCTCTGGATATGTCTGAGGCATGAATGTCAATGAGGAGGGAGTGATGGGCTGTGGGGGGGTCATCTCATCTAAATGTAATGGTGAGATTAGATGAAACTTTGATGACTGCTGGGAAACTGGAGGCAGATTCAGTGTCTTCTTACTCAGGTGCATGATGCAGGTGCGTGAATCAGGGAGGAATGACAACAGGATGGAAAATGAACTATAAAAACCCTTAAAGATGATTGTTTTCTTATCGTGAAACTGTCTGTGACCCACTGTAGTGACAGATATTAGCATCAATCATAAGCTCGACACTCTGATGAACTTTGGTTGTTTCTTCATTAACCCTCTCGAGCTCGTCTCCTTGTGGAAATTCACATTTAGTGGACTCACATTATATCTGATTAGTTTCCTGAAGCATTTATTTTGATCTAATTTGATGATGTTTGCACTCGTGTCTACAGGCTCGTGATGCATACGCGCTTACATATGGATATGTATGCATGCGCATGCACGTGCGTGTCTGTATCAGAGTCCATTTGCATGCGTGCGTCTGTGTGTATGTGTGTGCAAGTGTAAGTGTGCAGCATGCACATGTCTCTCCTCCTTGATGTCGTCTGTGCTCCCCACCAGGCAGCTCTTGGCCCCCTCCTTTCATTGCTAAGAAACCATCCATTCTGTGTGAGTAATCAGAGCTGTGCCTCCAGGAGCCCAGCCAAGCCTCTCATCCTTGGGCTGCTCAAGAGCTGCTTTAATTAACCATCATACCACAGATGGGATCGATTTTTACCCCCCACCCCCACCCCCTCTTTCTCGTGCTTTCTCTATGCCTCCCTCTCTCCCTGCCTCTCCCTTCTATCTCTGCTGCTTCTTTCCTGCACCCTTCTCTCCCATACACAAGCCCCATAATTGCACTGGAACAGTGCCAGCCGCCAGTCGGGCCCCAGACTGCAGGCCTCTCCTCTCCCTCTGTTCTCCTCCTCAGCCCCTGGCCTCACCTGCTCAATACCTTATTAGTGTCAGGATCTGGAGAGAGCCATTGCGGATTAACTAAAGAGATGTGAGATTGATTTCTGCCCCTGCAGATAAAATTGAAGTTTCCTTTTTGTGTGCGCGCACAAGTGTGTGTGTATGTGTGTGTGTGTGTGTGTGTGGACAGAGGCTGAGAAAGACCAAGAAAAGGAGGAAATATGTTGCAAAAAAACCCAGAGTATGATTTTTCCTCTTCGCCCTGACAGGAACATACTGTATGCATGAGCACATGCATGATGTTTGTGTTTGCACATTTCTCTTCTCTAGTATGTATGAGGGTTTTTGAAACGAGGGTTTGCTAATTTGCTATTGGAAGACCCACTTGAGCCTCTGCCTCTCTCACAACAAATTAATCCCCCCTCTTGCTTCACCTTCATTGGTTTTCATGTGGCGCTATGGCGGCACTAGACAGACTCATGTCCCTCTGTGCTGCACTGTATTCTAGAGAGAGCTCCCCCATCCATCCACGCACGCACACACACACACACCCTCCTCCACCTCTGAAAGTCTGATCTCAGATTCTAATCTGCCACAGTAATAGCCAGCAGAAATGACCTGTTGTGGGAAATTTGTTCACGAAAATAGCGCCCTATTGATTATTCATGGCACAGCGGCGGCTATATGTGTGTCAACGAGGGTCTCCGAGGCGGCCAGTTGGCCGAGAGATTAACATCCATTTCAGAGATAGGTGAATTTGTGGTGGAGGAGAAGTGGAGGGGGTGGGAGTGGGTGGATTGTGTGTTTGGGGAGTTGCAGGAGGCAGCGGCTGGAGCAGGGTGGAGGGTTGTCTCCTCAGGATTGTGCTGTAATCACAGGCCTCCGTCTGCATGGCACATCTCAAGAGTGGTGTCAGCTGGGCTCTCTTCTGTTTGCTGATAGCAGGGGGTCAGGCCTCTCTCACAAAGAGGTGCGTTTGATCCTCAGGTATGGGACACAGGGGGAGAGAGGTGACACTACTGAATACTAACAGGGCGAGCTGCACGGCTGCTTATCTTTCATCTGCCGTGTGTGTGTGTGTGTGTGTGTGTGTGTGTGTGTGTGTGTGTGTGTGTGTGTGAGGTGCACATGTTTGACATCCTAATGGTTTTCGTGTTTTGTAGGCAAACAGTTAACTTAATGGTTTTAAAGCTTGAAAATGTTGAGTGCATTTATGTGATTCAAGGCCTGAAAAAGTGGAGGAACTGAAAGAAGTTCTACTTTTCTAAAACCAATAATAATTGATACTGATAATATTTTTAATACTAAGTCTAATAATCATGCAGCAAATGAAACAGAGTCCGTTTCTAAACTTTTCAAACAAACCCGTCCTGTTCTCGTTGTTGTGAGGGCAGGTGCATTGCCTTTGTGCGTTACAGCTGCTTGTATTGTGGTGTTTGTGCGTCTGTATAGCAGCCGTCGTGGCGGCGGTTGTGTAGCAGTTCATGGGTCCCAGGGCCCAGCTGCCAGAGTGAGGCAGAAGAGTCAGACATCATTGTGGTGTGATTTCCTCCTCTCCTTGCAGATGGAGTGTTTTTGTCAGAGCGAGGGCCACTGTGATTGCCTCTTCGCCACCGGTGTCAGCCCAGGATAATACTGCAGCCGTCCCCCCAGGAACAAAACAGGATCAGCGCAATCCATTTTCTTTTTCTCTGCCAAAATGGAATAATTTCAAAGAGACAATCCCTGGTAGCCTCCAAAGCCCAGGGAAAAAATCAAAAGGCAACCATTATGGCAAGAATTGGGAGAGAGGTGTTCCACCTTTCCCCCCTGGCTCTGCCAAATACTATGGCCAGCTCTAACTAACAAGCACGGCCACAGATAGACAATGAAAGTGGATTGAGCGAGCAAAGCTAGCAATCTCACAAAACAGAACACTAAAGCGACACATGAAAGATGCATGCACACAGACTGCAGATGAAGGAGGGAGAGGGGGCGTAGTCCCCGTGTATGGCCCCTCGCATTAGCCGCTGCGCTCAGATCTTTACATTCAAAATATGAGTCCATACATCGGCAGCGATCCGAGCTCTATGGCAACCTGCCCTTTACAATCCTGATGGCACTTCAGCAAAGTGTGGTGGCTGAGAGAGGGCGGGAGCTGGGAGGCTTTCCCTCAGAAAGAGCTGAGAGCACCTTATTGGGAAAAGGGGCTAAGAGTGCTGTTGTGATGCCTGACTCCATATTCTTGGGTCATAGATATTCACAAACTTCACCTCCCTTTTTCCATTCTCTCGCACATCGGTTGGGGAGAACGGCGCGTTCCGCAGCCCGCCACGTGCAAACCAACACGGCGAGCGGCGGCGACGACGATGTGATGGCGCTCGAGCTCGGATTGATCTGTGATAAAGACTCTTCTTCAGGTGCTTTCCCCTGCACGTTTAAGGTGCGACGGAAAAGTGGCTCATCCACACTCACCTGCAGGTTTTTTCTTCCCCTCCCTTTGTACCTTCGAGTGAAATAACTCTTCACATCGTTCTCAAGAACTTGGCAGGAGACATCCCATGACGTTTGAAACTCTGCTATGCACGGGTGCTTGAAGGACAGTGTCGGAGTAGTTCTCTATTATTGTACAGTGTGAATGAATGAAGAGTGATTGAGTGCAGTACTCCACGCCACCTATATAAAGCAGAAGTATTGCAATGTGAGGGCCAGGGAAAGAGGGAGAGGGTGAGAGAGAGGGTGAGAGAGCTCTAGAGGCCTAAATGAGGTGAAGGGAAGTGGAAGTGTCCAGTAGGGGGTCTGCTGCTGTGGGAAGAGAGAGACGGGAGTGGGGGGGGGGGGGGGGGGGGGGGCTCGCTCTGAGCAGCGCCTGGGCCAATGCACGAGGGTTTGGGGCTAAGTGTCTCATCAGCATCCAGCTCAGGTGCTGCCGGGGCCCACGCACTAACTATGCCCTGACTTGATTGTAATTGCCTGAATTCAACTCCCGCTGCTGCCTCCTGGCAATATCACAGGCACATTTAACTCCGGAGAGCCTGGGGGCCGTGCAGCAGGGCCACAGAGAGCAGCTGACTGCCTCTTACTGAAGCCTGTGGGCTGCAGGGGGATCCTCTCTTGTGCTTTGTGGGGGAGGGTCACAGGTGCATGCGACCCCCCCCCGACCCCCCCACCCCCCCAACCCCTTCTTCTTCTTCTCCTCCTCTGCGGTGCTTGTGAACATGAAACAAGTGCGACTGCATGGATGTGCCCCGACAGTGATGGCATGAGCACGACAGAGGTATTCGCTGTTTCGATGTCACCTTTTGGGGGGGAAATTTGCCCTCTTAGTTCCGTCGGAGGGAAAATTTGACCTCGTACAAACTCATCCACGGTTTGAAAATTGAACTTCTCTTAAAAACGTAAAACCATAAATGATTCAACATAATCTTTAAAATCTCCAAACAATCAGAGTAAAATAAAAAACCAGACCACCACAACCTCTCCTGTGTTTATCATGTCCAATTCAAAGCCGGAGGAGTACGTGCACTTGATTGCTTCATATTGCCACCTACAGTACTTTTATTTTACACACAGTCGTGAAAACCATTATCATGCCGCGGTTATGCTAATGTTTCGGGTGCGGAAAATTGCTCGTATCTGCTTTTTCATAAAAAGAAAAGCAAAAAAAAATCCTCCTTATGCCAGAAATAATTGAATGAAAAACACGAGACCACCGTGGACAACTTCGCTGTGAGTGCATTTGCAAATCTGTGGTTATAGCTGCCCACGTCTGAGTCCCTCTATTTGTGACATGTGTGCCTGACAAGGGCATGAATGAAGCACGTCCCTTTCACGCCAACAAAAGCCCTGATTCAAAAAAACAATACGTAAAAAATTACAAGCAGGAATAAGAGGTAACTACGTAATCTGGTGTTTCCCGTTCGACCGGCGTGGCAAACTGCAGCAGGGTTAACTTAAGAAAGTTAGCCTGTGGTGCTCCTCATCCTGTGATAATAGGACTGTCTGTAATGAAGAACAGGCTTGTTGCCAACAGGTGGTCTCTTTAAAAGACCAGAGCCACAGCACTCAGGATGAGGGGGGTGGGGGGGGGACTGCCATGGCAAAATGTGTCAGAATCTAATGTTCTGCAGAGTGAAAAGCCTGTTTTCTGTCTTTTGTTCCCGGCTAGAGATTCAGCCTTGTTCCTCATTGTTCGGGGCACAAACGAGCAACAGTCTTTTTTGACACGGAGCCACAGATGAATAAAGACTGGAGCTGACTAGTCACAGGAAAGAGCTTTCTTTTTGGAGGGCCTGGAGCCCATTAAGAGTTTGAGATATGAATGGATATGAATCCTCTCCTTCGACCCCAGCGAAACGGGAAAAAATACAACCGGACCCATAGAAGACAAGGAACACCTCTGTGTCTTTTTACCGAGGTTCCCAAGGATATTACAAGAAATCAGGCTGAGGGAGGAGTGATTGACAGGCAGGAATTACATAGAGTCAATGAGGAAGTGGCTCTTTGTTAATTTGAAAGGCTTCACTCTGCCCACCCAACCTTGGAGCGACTCACCACTGACACTGATGTTGACATGTTGACTTTCTATTCTTGACATGAGGCTCTGGGAAAAGAAATCGGGTCGTTGCGGCGATTTACAAACCGCGTCACCTCGACGCAAACTTTACATTATGGTTAAATTCAGCGTAAGCGGCTGCACACATCGTGTAACAAAGCCGACAGGAAGAAGACGATGAGACGTTTAGCGAGCCACTTCACGCAGACGCTGCGGTTTCGGCGCGCTCGGCTCGTTGGACAGATGATGGGTGGATCCCGGCAAACGCAGGCCGCGAAATACGACCTTTTGTTCGGCGCCGTAATCCATTTGTTACACTCAGAGCAATTTGTCCTCATTAACCCTCATAAGGGGACTGTGTCTGAGACAAAAGCTCCCGGGGAACAATGAGAGCACCCCACCACCCACCCCACCCACCCACATCCACATGGCCGCAGCTCAAGTGCTCCCCTTCCCAGCGCATTGTGGCCCCTCGTCGCCCAGAAGGTTCCAGTCTGTGAGCAAGAGACGGACAGAGCCGGACAAGTGGGGTACACCTGAAAGAGGGAGTGAAAAAAAAAAATCCCCATTTCTGCGTTAAGAAAGAAATATCTTCCCAAAAAAAAAAACCGAAAAACACAATGCAGCGTCTTCTATTGTGTCCAGGTCACTCCATCAATCAACTCTGAAATAAATCCTGACATGACGTACAAAGAGCAACTGCAGAGAAAAGGGAAGGGGAGTTACAGTAATTTCGGGACGTGAGAAAGTTTCCATTCGCCGCACCTGTTGCAAAATTTACTTTAAAATGTCTGATTGTATTTTATTCTGTGAGATGGAGCACAAAATTAGTTAAGTGGTAAAAAGTACCTTCAACTTTCCATGGTACTGTGGAGTCAGTGCTTTTATTTTCCTGAGACGGGTCAAGGTACCTGCATCAAAAAATACTTTTTTAATTGTGGCCAATCCTTTAAAAAGAACTTCATGCTTTTTTTTATATATAACAATGAGGAAAATATAAACTTTGTTAAACTTTCTTCAAGTACTACATTTAATGACCTGTTTGAAGTGCTTGTACTTCAGTATTCCCTTTCGATGCTCCAACTTCTACTTGTCTAGATTTGCACTTCATGTATTCTGACAGCTGCAGTTACTTTTAATTTAAGTTTATTTCCATAGGTACGAGTACATAACATGAGAAACTGTACCACAGCCTAAGGATTTGCGATAAAGGTTCATGGAAGGTCTCAAGGACGTCACAGAACACAAAGTCAACACAATAGAACTATACCATCTGTTAATGGTATCAAACCAGGACGCCACTCAACAACTTTCACAACCTGTGATCGCTCTACACAACTGTACACTTTTTTCTATGTATCTCGCAGTGTTGTAACTGAAATGCGGTGAGAAGTAGACCAAAAAATAGAAAAGTACTTTGAACTGCCTTTGTGTTACTTCTTACAAAAGCAGCCACACCGACTCACAAGATGAAAATAACAACAGCAATTGTCATTATGAAGTAAATGTTGATTAATGGCTGCACAAAAATACAGACTCGGATTTATAAAACAGGGAAGTGCATCTTCCACCAAAACAGAGAGAGTAGAGAACTTTAGTTTTACTATTATAGAAACATGGCCGTGCAACATGGTGCATGATGTGGAAATAAAGGGCTCGTTCTACAGTGAGGTTCACATCATGCTGTGTTTCAGCTTTAACTTAAATATCAGTTTTAATAATCTTATATCATTATAACCCTCAGGGGGCATTCGTTTGCAGGTCAGGTAGTTTTGCTTTTTGCTGATAGTTTTATTTGAGTACATTTCTAAAAGCAGCATTTCTCGTAATGAAGTATTTTTAAATTCTTGTATTGGTCATTTAACTTTAAGTGAAGGATCTTTTACTCTCACCATTACAGAAATAAAAAGAAAAACTCTTTTAAATAACCCTTCACTGCAGAATGTGGCAAACGCTTCAGCCACTTGCTCAGTGAAACCTCTATATACACCGAGGTCTTCAATAAACATGTCAGTGTCAGACGCCGCAGCAGCGCATCATTTAACGCTGGTTTGTTGGGTCTCCAATGTGTTTTCCAAACAGCGTCTCAGTAATCAGGTCATTTGTTTTAATGACAGCCATTAGAGGTGATCATCACCACACAGCGGTCAGGCAGATAAATCAGACCCTCTCGCTCAGATTCATCTAAGTGACACACGCACACAGACAGACGCACACGTGCACGCGTTCCCACGATTAGACATTAAAGAAGTAAACAAAAATACTTCATTTTCTGTATCAATTGAATCTTTGTCCTGTTCCCATGGAGATAACTTCACCCCCTTTTATTTTTGAAATGCCAGAATATTTTAGGTCTAGAGGAGTTTTCTCCTCTTTGGCTCAGAGAGACGGATATAAACATCTGGGCACTGGAACACAAGTGTATATATAAACATAATGTTGTCTTGAACAGGTGTCTACAGCTATAAACAAGTTTCCCATGTTGATAATCTAACTAGCAGGCTGGCAGTAGTTTTACAACTCAGCAGATACCAGAACTAATCAGTTTTCAGTCTGACAGAGTAGAACAATATTCACTGTGACCTGCTTAAAAACCAAAACCCATTAAATCTGAATTTAAGAGAATTTTATGCTTTTTGAGGACTTGCAGGCACAATGTTTAACCCTGACTTTCTGCCAAACTTTAATATTTAGACTCTTTAAAAATCATTCGCTTTGGATTCCACATTCCTAAATTCTTTATGCACCAGCGGGCTCGTCATATTATCACTTCTTTGTCCAGACAGTTTGACAAACCTGCCAAACTGCAGCAGCTCTTTCCCTCCGACTCTTCAGTCAAGGGCACATTTTCACATTTGTACAAAATTCTGTTGGACAAGTAAAGTTAAAAATACACTGGTTACAGTTCCTCACATCCAAAAGTTATGACCTGATATTAAACTGAATATATTAGTGGATTGAACTGTAGGTCAAATATTTGAACTTTGGGAACTTTCTACTCTCCTGTGATCGTATCGGCCACATGATCAATAATCAATGATGAAAATCATAAGTTTCTAACAATAAAAGAATCACCGGTTGCAAGCACATGAAACATTTAACAGTTAAGTCATGAGTCCAAGTTTTCGTAAAAAGAAAAACACATTTATTTACAAAGAAATTACTTAACTTGACTAAATATTATTTCAAGGATTTAGTAAAAGAAGCATCACGGTAAGAGCGACAGCGCTGACGAGTCGATGAGGGACAGAAAATAAAATACAGGAAATATGTATAAATGCATTAACAAATTAATTGTGTTCGGAGCATCGATCTGTGTTCACTACAGCGGACACTCTGTTCCATATCCAGGGCCAAACTCATTCACCCTTTTCAGCAGCGCTGCTTTCACTGCATTGATCTTCTCATCCAGCTCCGACAGACTGCAGGCCTAAAGGACAAGGTGAGGAGCAAAATGATCAAACCACCCAAACAGTTTAACCTTCACTCACAATGTGAAATGAAAGGAAACAAAGCCGCTGCTAACCTGAGCAGGCGACGTCTTTGGTCGCTTGTGCAGGTGACTCTACAAAATAAAAGCACACAAGGTCACATTAGATATTTTAAATTAGTACAATTTCTAAGCCACCCAGAGCTTTGATAAACATACCAAGGTACCTGCTTGGTTCCTTTTTACTTCAACTCAAGGACAGAAAGAGAATGTACAGAAGAGACACAATGTTAAGATGTTTATAAATACCAAACAATCTCACATATGGAGAACGCGGCAGGAGATTGAACCGGTCGTATTCATAACAGGAAAATGTTGAGAACATTCAGGTGAGCGGTGGTGGCGAAGGAGAGGTAAAAAATCAGCAGTGACACTTTTGACCCTTATTACCAAAAGCTCTAGCAGCTCGTTGTCTTTCCGAGTTGACGTCTCTACGTGTTTGGCTCCTTTTTTTTTTATAGAGAGAGATATTTGTCTTATTTTTGTTTTTACAGTTTTGCATCTGTTGCAGGTTAGAAACGGCGTCAACACGCCCACTTGCACGGGGAGAATTCTCCAGACATTCAGTATATGTCTAAAAGCAGCTATTATAAAATACAAATAAGTGAAGAGCAACAGACACTGACTAAAGATTATGAGACAAATATAATTTATAGTCATGACGGTTATTTCTAAATTGTATTATACGTTTATTATATATTTTTGATAATAACTAGAGACAGGAAAGACAGGAAGAGAGAAAAGAGGGGAAACATCTGACAATGTCTTTGATCAGAGTTCAAAAGAAGACCTCATGTTTACGAGTGTAAGACCCTCGCGGAACTGTTTATCTTTAAGTTGCTGCGTAATCTGTTAACTCACCTGCTTCGCTGTTCAGTGTTAAAATTATGTTTGTGAAATCCTCGGCCAACTGCGTACAGCAAACACCAAACTACAGTATTTTCAGATATTGCAGAAGAAAAAAAAAAAAGGAAGACGAAAAAGTGGTGCTCCGAATATAAAAGACCCCATCAGTTTATTCAAAGACACTCGACATCTTTTGCTCGGCTCACACAAACATGCAGTGAGTCAAGAGCAGACGGAAAGCAGCATACTCACAGAAGCAGCATGCTGTGCTGAGAAATACCAGTGTGAAGAGACATGCAGTATCTCAAGCACACTTACTCAGATAACTAAACACACACTGGACAGACTCCTTCAAGATGGGAAATTAGAGTCTGTGTGACTCCAGCTCCAGTCTGTCGGGTTGAATATGAAGTCCAATAAATTACTGCCGCGTTTTTTCGAGTCTGTGCGTCTCTCAAAAAGCACGGCGGAGTGAAAAGTCCTCATTTCTGGAGTCAGCTGTCTGCGCTGACCTAAATGTTAAAAGTAAATGTAACCAAACGCGTTGCATGTTTGATTCACATCAACTGAAGTGTCGCTGAAGGGGGGAGACGTGTTGAAGTATCAGGACACATCAGGAGGGAAACTCTATTGGCATCACGCACAAACTCCTCTCACTCAGTATATTTCATTTTCATCAGTTCTCCTACAGCACACCGGTGTTCTACACACTGATTTAGGCAACATAGCCATTAAATAAAGTAACTGCTGTGAAATGGACCAACTTAAAATACTCTTTGAGAACTTCTAACCACGAAAGTGACTCTTTCTCTAAGAGACTGTGTTTAGCTGAGCAACAATTATTCTTTTTAACTTTTTCTTGATTGAAGCAAATCCAAATGTCCAGAATACATGATGCTGTACCTCTACAAACCTGTGATTGCTGCTTCGGAACCTGGTGAATTCAAACTCTTGCATGTTTCCCCTTTTCAAATTTAATATCTTTCCTTTATCCGTCCTGCTTAATTTCTCATTGTCTGGCCTAATATTATGAGTGAAGGAATAGTTACTATATATAATACTTGATTTCAGCCTTTTTCGTGTGTCTGTTTCAAAGCCAGAGGACTCACTGTGGACTGAAAGTACTCGGGTGAGAGTCCTTCCAACTCCAGGATCCGATCCTCCAGCTTCTTCAGTCTGTGGTAGACACTCAGTGGAACCGGCCCCGCTGGGGAATGAAACACTTGTTCAACAGCCGGACTACTGATTGTTTTACAAGACAAAGTCAACAGATGTAGGGACGAGGGGGCTGTGAGTAAAGAGTTTCATTGAGTGTAAGATTTAAATCGGTCTGGATCATGGACTAGTTCATATTTGACCGTGTCACACTTTTTACATCAGGTCAAAAATAATGAATAGCATATTTCTAAATACTGACTGATTATCTTCATTATCTCAGATGAGTTATACTTAGAAATGTCTTCATAGTTACAGTTCCTCTGCCTTGTAATGTTAAAGTAATACGATGTACAATTTAGGACGTGTTCTAATCAACATTAGAGACAGAGTGAGACGCACTGACTGAAGTATTTGTAAAACTCTTGTGTCTTTGTCCTTCTCTGACCTGTCGGCAGTTTGAGGTGATTCTCGATGTTGTGAAGTCGTTCCTCTATTGCTGCATTTCCACAGTTTCTCACCATCGGCCCCCTCTGCTGCTCCCCCACCTCGCCTTGGCCTCCCCCACCACGAGTCTGGGGCCCATACGTGTTTACCACCCGTATAACTACCAGTCGAGGGATACAACACATAAACACAAACTGTAGCTCAATATTAACCACAGACTAGATGATAAAAACAGTCTTTGGTCATGTACAGTGCATGTAGAAACACCAAGAGTCAAACTAAACCCTTGACAATTATTACTTTGATTATATTATTTAATAATAATAATTAGCAGTTGTTTTTTAGGATTTCTGGCAGCATGGTCACAGTGAGAGAGTACAGTGGCATTTTAATTATCTGCAGTAATTAGACAAAAAGATAAACATCACATCAGTAATTATAAAAATGTATTGGTAAGGAACCTTTAAAGATGTTTGGACCTGTGACTTTTTCTAAATAACTGTGTAATTGTTTTAAATGATGGCTGCAGTTCAGAGATGTCACACTGACATTAGCAGCAAACAGGGTTTTTTTTCTTACCTTTCACATGACTTTTGAAACCTGGATAAGGAGTGAACACTGCATCTGTTCTGGCACAACTGTTTTCTGCCGGGAGAAAATGAAAAAGAATATCATGTAAAAATGTTAATAAAATAAAGAAAATAGATATTTAAAAACGATATATACCCACTCGGATTTGATCAAAATTAGTGTGTCCTGGTTTCTAGAGCTGGTGTCTTACACAGGCTTTGAATTAAAAAAGATAAAGCCCTTCTGTCTGATGTTTTTCTCGTCGAAGCTGGTTGTGTTTTGAGGCCGAGTGTGTTACCTACTTCAGCCCCACTCTTCGAGCAGTTCAGCCTGACCTCTCGCCTGTGGAAATCAGCTCTCTCCCAAACATTGGCAATCTGTGTGCAGGCTCCCTCTCCACCCTGCCCCCAACCTCTCTCCCATTCTCACCCTGATTGCAGTCGATCACGTTGCAAAACTCGCGCACATTGTTTTCATTGATCTCCATCTGCTTGCGTTCCATAAATGCAGATATTCTTCGCTGAATCTGCGGTGACAAAGGAGAGACAACACAGATAAGACGATACGATGGATTGATGAGGCTATTGATGGGTGTCAAGAAGGCGATGGGTTGTTTTTTTTCCTCCTTAATGATAACCTTCTGCAACACACACTCATTTAAATTACATGGAATGAGAAATGTAGTAGGAAATGATTCCAGGTAGCCCCAAAAAAAAGTTGAATTGCTTGCCATCATCACATGATGGAATATGAATACTGTTTGCTTGGCTACCAAAATAAATGCACAACAGAATGGGGCCTCTTGTCCTTCATCCACATGCAATCTCAGAGTAATGAGCATCCACTTCATAATTCATCAAGGACCTGGCCCTCTCTCAAAGCCCTCCAGCAATGTGGTCTGTTCTAACCGACCACAGCACTAAAGAACCCCTTATTTTCTGCCCAACTCATCTTATCAGGTCTCCATCAAGCATTTGCTTCACCGCGGCGCAGCGCGTGCACATCCGCGGCAGCAATTACTTAAGATTATTCATTTGCTTGAAATGGAGTAAAGAGGGCTCTAAAATTGTCACAGCTGAGAGATCTGCTGACTGATCTGAGACCAACCTCTGACTTCCCGGCTCTGATCTGCACCATGACGTCATCGGCCTCCGTATCGCTTTCCTCCGCGGCCTCCGAGCTGAGAGGATGGCGCTCCGACGGCGCAGTCGTCCACTCTTTGTGTGAAAATGATGTGACTGTATCATCTGGAGTGTTGTCTCTTGTAGATGATCGATCACTTTCAGCATCCACAAGTGTCTTTAAGCTTTCTGAAACGGCCTAAATACACACAACACTTGTTGTTGCATCTTGGCAAATAATATGTTTTATATAAACATCTGATTCTCAGTAACAACAATAAAAAGATAGGAAAATATTAAGCTTGTGTCAACTCAATTTACTTATTTTTACCCTCATTACAATACAATCGTGCCATGTAACCAATATTAAACTGTATATTTAAGTTGCTGTGTGGCCACATTACCTGTAGTTTATTGATATGCTCCTGCAAACAGCTGTAAACCTCAGCAGCTGAAGATGGAGGATTCACTGTATTGGTGTTGACTTCTATTCTCAAAGCTCCATCACCTAAGTTGAGCTTGAGGGCAAAAACACAAATGAAAGTTAAAGTGTCACTGCCCTGCACAGTGTACAGCACATATAGTTTCTGACATGAAATAGCATGGTCTCAGCCTATTGCAAAAATTTGTCAAGTAAATGTAATTTACTCATGGGAAGACCTGGAAGTTAATTAGCAACTATTTCTATATTCAGCTAATCTTTTACTCAGTTTACAAGAAATAAAGCAGGAATCATTATCAGCCTCTGTAAAGTGTAGTAGCAGTTTTTTCTGCTTATCTTTGTTTTATATAAATTGAATATGTTTTAATTGTGGGCCGTTGGTCGGATAATATAAACGATATGAAGTAATTTGACATCTTAATAGGGCCGTGTGAACAGTTTTAAAATATTTTTAAAACAAAACAATTCATCAAGAAATACTATTTTCTTCAGGCACTAAAACAGTGGAAACATTCCACTAAAATGAGACAAATTCTAATGTATTTTTGTAAGTGCACCCAAATTCAAACACTGTATAAATGCAGTGTTAATAGTGCTTATGCTTGAGAAGTGATTTATTCCTGCAAGACAAACGACAGGAATAAAACGATCACATATGAGTGAACAACAAGACTAAAGGGTCCTACAATGTGAAAGTGAATAGTAATGTGTAAATGTTTAACTACTGGTAATAAAATAAACAATAACTCAAATTAAATGAGGCTCTGTGAACTGGTGATGAACATCTGACATTTTACAAACAAAATAATCTTTAATATGAAGCCTCATGTGTGAAAAAAAAGTTGTGCAATGCAACTATAATATTGATCCTAATACTATAAAATGTAATTGTATTTGTATTAAATGCAGTTCATATACACGACAAAGGTACAAATACATTAAAACAACGTAGAGCTGCAGTGTAAACAGTGTAAATACTGCTGAAGTGATGTATTATTGCTTTAAGATAAAAAAGCAGGAATGAGGAGACTTTGAATGTGAGATGATTTAAACTCAGGGTGTGAACATGTGTAAATAAACAGTGCAGAGTAAACAGCAGCTCCACGAAGCAGCAGCTGCTGTGGAGCAGTCACATGAAGATAGTTTGTGTTTAAACTAGTAGAAGCTCAAGTTGTTTATCTGCATTTTAACAGCTGAAGCTCCGCAGGTGAGTTTGAGCATCGACGAGTCAACGGAGGAGCTAACGTGCCCGGTGCTAAAAACATTAGCATGTCGCTAGCTAACGGACCGAGGGGAGAACCGCCGCTCGGGGCTTCGCGGTTTCAAACGGCGTCAACCACCTCGTTCCCGAAGTGTGCGAGCAGCTTGAGCAGGACCCGGAGACAGTCCGAGCAGCTGGACGCGTCTCTGGACTCGTGAAAGAGCAGCAGGAGCAGGAGGAGCAGGAGGAGGACGGAGGTTTCTGCTCCGCTTCATTGTTTCCGCCATTACTGCGCACAGTACACAATACTGTCCGCTCATTGGTCAGGGCCAGGCAGCTGTGTGCGCGCAGTACATGAAGAGGCCGGGTGCGCGCACGCAGGAACACAGCGTGTAAGTGTAGCAGCGTCGAATAGAATAAAATATAATAGAATAAAATAGAGAAGAGAAGAGAAGAGTAGAGTAGAGTAGAGTAGAGAAGAATAGAATAAAATAGAGAAGAGAAGAGAAGAGAAGAGTAGAGTAGAGTAGAGTAGAGTAGAGTAGAGTAGAGTAGAGAAGAATGGAATGGAATGGAATGGAATGGAATGGAATGGAATAGAATGAAATGAAATAGAATAGAACAGAATAGAATAGAATAACATAGAATCGAATAGAGTAGAGTAGAGTAGAGTAGAGTAGAGTAGAGCAGAGTATAGTATAGTATAGTATAGTATAGTATAATAGAGAAGAATAGAATAGAATAGAGAAGAATAGAGTAGAGTAAAATAGAAAAGAATAAAATAAAGTAGAGTAGAGAAGACTGGAATGGAATATAATGTAATGAAATAGAATAGAACAGAATAGAATAGAATAGAATAACATCGAGTAGAGTAGAGTAGAGTAGAGTAGAGTAGAGTAGAGTAGAAAAGAATAAAATAAAGTAGAGTAGAGAAGACTGAAATGAAATGAAATGAAATGAAATGAAATAGAATAGAATAGAGTAGAGTAGAGTAGAGTAGAGTAGAGTAGAGTAGAATAATAAATAATAGATTAGAATAGAAAATGGAATAGAGTAGAGTAGAATAGAATAGAATAGAATAAAATACGGAATAGAATAGAATAGAATAGAGCTCTGGTGGAAAATGACACAAATGCCACACTGTTAAAATACTTGTGTCTGTTACAAGAACTGAATTTAAAATGTCAGCAGCCTCTCCTACGTATGTAATAACAAAATGCTAATTACTCGTAAGCAGAAAAAGAAACCTTGTAATTGTATAATTTGCACATAATCTTTTGCATTTTCATTATTGATTAATACATCAGAATTAAAATCAATTACAAAGTGTAAATAAACAATGGAAAACAGTGTCTCTCACAACTTTGAAAGACAAAAGTGAGCAGAAGAAGCAGCAAACTCTCATTTCAGAAGAAGGATAAGATGATGTTTTTCAGTTTTTCACAAAGTTAGCTTAAAATGAATTTATTAATCGCTGACTGATAAAAAAATGTGATATTTTTCTGCAGAATGACTCAACATTTCAGCTTAAACAGCAACACCTTATTGTTGCAGATGGTTGAAACACAGACACTATTTTATATAAGACTGTAACCTTTGATTATTCTTATGATTAAAATAACTGATTGTTTGGTTTGTAAAAAAAAATGAATATCAAATGCCACAATTACCCAGGGTTACAAATTTGACCTTCATAATTATCCAACCAGAAGTATAAACTTCAAAAATATATAATTTGAATTGTACATGGAAAAAAAAAACTCCAATTATTACCAAAATAGCGTGTTACCAAAATAATGTGATCTAATAATTTCATTTCTACTACTATATATTCTGTTTCCTCTATGATAAAGCATCATGTTTTAGCTGAGTAATAAAGGTTCAGTGTTTTACTTTGAAATGGGCTGGAGTAGAAAGAAGCAGGATATTTATTTAACTTGCTCTGTTTCTGTTTCAATATCTTCATTATATTTATTCATTACAAATAGGTAGTATTTATGCATCTAGTAAGTCCCCACTATTAAGCACTGACATATAAAATGTAACAAATGGTTGATAACACAGTATAATATACATAACAATAAGTTGCCTGTTTATTAAGTACATCCTCAGACTAATAGTCCTCCAATGGCACCACCTTAAAGGTTGGAAATTTCAGTTTTACATTTATTAATAACAAATTCATAATAAATTCTCAGAACTGATGTTTAACCAATAATTTACCTTAATTTACTGAAGACAACTTCTCTGACCACCTTTGGTCATCAAACGTCAGATATATAAACTTCTTATCTTACTTTTATTTCACATTTTCTTTTTTATGTATTGTTTATTTAATTTTAATTTTAAAATCTGGATTGCATCAGATTTTGTTTATATGTTTTGTCCATATTTTCACATTTCATTCCCTTGATTCAAGTTTGTGTAATGGTAATGTTGATAAAGAAGAAGCTCAAGACTAAAACACATCTTCAGACCTGGCTACCTGGACACTGGACTGACTCCAGTGTGAGATTTGCGTCTGTATTTAACTGTACATTCTATCTCTTACTTGTCCGACAGGAGAAAGAACGGTCACTCAATTATAAGAACGCTGTCCCTCAGACCACGGCGCACTGTGCAGCCGGGCATCGGGATGGGAACCATGGCCACAATGGCGTATTTTTCTGTGTTGAGTGACTGTGGGAAAATCTCCCTCCTCTATTCAGACATTTTCCCCTTCTTTTCATATAATGAGGCGAGAGACTGATGAAGGCAACAACAGAAAAGAACAATTACAGGCAATGAGAAAGCTCAACCACTCAGAACTCAATAATACTCCGTAGAAGGGTTAATCATTTTAGGAAGGGGTCTGAAGACAAGCCTTTTTACTTCAATTCAACTCTGGGGTGATATTTTTCCCCCTGAAACAGGAAGGGAACTGTAACACTTGACATGGTTTGACATTGCTGAGCCATTACTGAATGTTCCCACACAGCAAGGAGCTCAGAAATTAAAAGAAATATTTAATTTACTGCAGAGCCAAGAACAGAGATTATAATTTTTTCCTTTATAACGTCCAAGACTTAAGATTTAAGGAGCTTAGATGATGATGTTTTACATTTACTTGTCCTAGAAGAAGCAAATACATCATTTACTTAAGCAGTACTCTATAAATATGCAACTACAATCAGTCAAGTGCCACATTCATTTTATTTTTGTTAAATAAAAGTCAATTGGCAACTAAATGTTCTCCAAATAACAAAAGCAGAAATATTAATATATACAGAATGGGAACCATCAGTATTGTATCATCATAGCATCATTATATATATCTCTGTATAGCAGCACATCATATTTTACAATATACTGATTTGTTTTGTATGTAAAGTACCTCGTAAGACAATGATAGTATTGAAGGGAGTATTTGTATCTCAAAATGATACTGAACTAAAGTATTTGAGAGGATGACAAGTTAACAACAATTGTAAAAGCAAGGTCTTCAGCATTTCATGTATTTATTTGCCAACAACTGTAATATCTCATGTAAACGGTGTTGACAGTTGAATTGTATTATTAATAACACTGAAACTTTGCTGTGATCATATCATATTGAATATAATTAAACATATGAACAAACCATTACAATGTATATAGACATTCACTGTTCATGAACTCATGAACAGGTGTTGAGATCTGTGTTCATTATGGACCTTAGAAATAGTTATTTTCATAGTTTATTCAATGAATATGATTATTTAATTATCTTTCCTTTAATGACAAACTGTTTCATGTTGCTTTGTAAATAATTGAATATGTGTTTATGTAAACTATTATTACTTCACAGAAGGAATTGGAGTTGATAACAAATACATTAATAAACATTCAAAATGTCTTTATATCTACATACAATTACATTTATATTGCGTTATACATCATTTATTTAGTGTTTATACACTTCTGATGAAGGGGTGTTTGAGTAAAGTGTCACCAGTATCTCACCTTTTAAACATTTTGTTTGTATAGAAAATATATTCAAAATACAAACAAAAGACAAAAACACTGAAAGAGAATAAAGAGAAATTGAGAAACGCTACAGAACTCGTGTATGATCTCTCAGAATGACGTGGTTTATTAACTGTTAATACACAGGACCCTTTGTCCTCTCCAAGTAACTTTATGGAAAATTGTCTACTTTGGTGCACAAGAGTGTGTTCTTGGCAGAGAGAAGCAGTTTGTGTTGTACAGGAACCACAGTGGTGGAGGAGGAGGAGGAGGAGGAGGGGGAGGAGGGTAGTGAGTGAAGAGGGATTTGCCCTTGCCTCAGTCACATCAGCCACCTGCAGGAAAAGTAAAAGGTCTGCTTTTGAGCCCCGTCTGCTCCGCTGCAGATGATGTTGACAGAGCATGAGACAGAGTGAAGCCAGACGGGAGGGTCAGGAGAAAGAGCGAGCACAATGTGGAGAGGCAAGTGGATTGCAGTGGGAAGGTTTTGTCTCGTTTTACTGAGAGGGGAATAATTAAATGTACTCCTTTCCAGTGGGCTTAGGACTGAGCTCCTCACAGCAGCTGAACATGTCGGACATGTTGCCTGGAACCAACTGATGTTTTTAACGGCCAGTTTGTATTTAAAAAAAAAAAAAAGGATTACTTGAAGCAGGAAAACATCGCAGTGGAAAGAAATGTTAAATTTAGGATAATGAAATAACCAGGCATCTAATGACCAAAGGCCCAAATATATTATAATCTTTGAGATTCATGTCTGTGCCAAATTTCAGTTAATCAATATCATGAATTGTGGTCATAAAAACATGGTTTTAGATGAATTGCCTGCATGGGAACTACATGGACGTCTGTTCAACATGTCCCGGTCCAAAGATAGTTCACTGGATAATCACCAAAGTCATAAGGATTCATCCTCTGGGCACCATGAACATTTTTATACCACATTTAATACAAATCCATCCAATAGTAACAGAGATATTTCACTGAACTCCCTGGTTAGTAACAGTAGTGAATTAGAATGGCCCCTCAGTGGAGCACGTACCTCTGCCAAAGCCCAATGGCTCCTTCAATTCAAACAAGATGCACCAAATTACACACACTCATAGATATCAGTTCCCAGTTATTATTGTTCCCTCGGAAATCTATGAAAATGTCCACACACAAAAAAAATAAACCTGAATCGCAACATGAAAGTAATTGATGAAAAGATTCCTGGATCCAACCCTTTGTCCGGATTCATTCAAAAAGGACAGGATAGTTGTAGAAATATTTCAGTTTGATTAAAAGGGGTAAAAGTGGTTTTGAAAGCCACAACTGACCAAAACCAGACACACAACTGTCCTCAGGGTTTTTCACAGCTGAGTTAATGTGATGGGGAAAACACCACATCGGTGCAGCCTCCACTGAAAGTTAGCCACGAGGGTAGAAAGGCAGGTTATTGCTTTAAACCACTTCTGACGCTGAAGAGCATTAATGATATGGACAAAGCGCTAAGGATCCTCGTAAAGTTATTAGCTGGCTTTTATCACTGCACACTGCTGTTCCTGCCACATTTCCAATCAGCGAGAGGAAGATGCACGGCCACCGGCACTCGAGCTTCTGCATGTGCTGTCGCTTAATCAGCTTTACACAGGTTTCCTTGCATGTACGAGGCGATTCAAGAGGTCTCTTACCTGACCTGTGCTCTGATAGTTTTCCATTAAATGTATTTTCCTCACTGTAAAGCCTTTATTTTTCTACAGTTAACTCATATCTGACAAGGCCGGGTAATACAACTGGAAAATAATTATCAAAACGCTGGTTATATAGCACCAGTTGTGTAAGAAGGACTCAGACGTCATATTAACAAGATCCATAATGCAAATGAATAACAGGGTTCTTGATCTTAATGATGGTGATGGTCACATTTTTCCTCTGAATGCATCAGGGTCCATTTCTTCTTTAAACTGCGGTCGAAGGATCGTCCTTGATGTTGGAAACGGCAGTTGAGAAAACTAGAAATACCGAATTTTAAAAATACTCCATCATAGGTTCAACTAATGCAGATTTCCTCTTTTAAATGTTATCAATAGGTTATTATTGTACAGGAATTTGGTGCAAACTTTTCTAATTTATGTCCTGTAAATACATCTTTTGTTAATTTTAACCTAATTCAAATGTCCGTACTCTTTATTTTCACACCTATAATCATTCAAATGAACGGACTCTTTGAGAAAAAGTCAAAGAAAACTCAATCAACTTATTAAAATAGTTTTACCTTTTCGATTTCTCATAATGACCTTAAGTTGAATATGCTTTTTAACTTAAAAAGTAAAAAAATTAGCATTTAATTGGTCAAACGTTCCCCAGCCAGTCTCTTAGTACCTAGTAGGTTCATGTTATTTTCACGTGTATGTGGCTGGAGTTGCTGCTATGAACCTCTAAAGGCTTTTCTAGTGTCTTTCAGTTCAGTGTTTGGGTTTTACTGCGCGAAGCTTCACTCCCACGGCTCTCATCAGCTTCGTTTCAAGAGGGAGCAGGAACCTGTCTTCAGAAATGAACCCACTTCTCAGCACTGTGTGACAGGCGAAGTTAGCTGTTTAACACAGGGGAGCTCTCTGCAGCTAAAGAGCCAGTTATTTCCCTCAGGAGATAATGGAAACCAAAAGAAGAGCAAACAGAAGGTTGATTACTGAAATGTGTCCCTAAATAGCTGTAATGCTTCGTAGCTGCTTACAAGCAACTGTTAGCTAACGAGTTCACCAACGTAAAAGATGATATTATCTAAGTGTTTAGTTTAGCACTTTTTTCACCGCCCCCCAAAAGGCCCAAAAAAACACTAGCATAGTTTGAATAAATCGCAATCTTCCAAAAAACTTCATGAAAATTTGAACTCTTCCTCGTGTCATTAACCCACGACAAGTACTGGGAACTTAATGCTAGCTACAACTCTGAGTAAAAAAGTACAATGTTCTCCTCAGTAATGTAGTGGAGTAGACAGCAGAAATACAATTAAAACGTGTAATCAAACATTACTATATTAAGAGTACTTTGTCCCACCAGTGGATAGCACTGAGTCCTTCAGCAAAGACAGACCAGGTCATTGGAGTCTCGTTCATGCTCCTGCGTCGTCCTCGCTGCGTCTCAGAGAGAAACCGGTGGAGCCCAAATGGCCGAAGTGAAGTGCAGTGAGAGAGAGTCCTCCAATCAGCGAGCAGTCTTTCCCCGAGAGGCTGAATGTTGATGGTTCCCTTGTTATCACATCCTCAGTCAGAACTATGGAGACGCGTCTGAAACGTGGGCCGTCTGCCAGCATCAGCTGAGACGTGAAGCATGTGACGAGCAAATGATGGATAATGGTATGGAGAAGGATAACCCCCCCGTTACACTGTTATGTAATTTTTTTTCTGACAAAATACAGAGTCAACAGCATTTCCACACAAAAAAGACATACACATAAATATATACTATCTTATATACATTTCATTATTTTGTATTCAACAGATTGCTTTTAAAAAGAAATTAGTCAGATTTAGCTTAACCCCCCAATTTACCATCTGTAAGCAGCTTTTAAACAGACAAAATTTAAACAATTGTAATTTCTCCCTTTAAAGCATATTCATATAAATACAAACTGTGTTATATCATAATGCCTTTCTACATCTCGGCACACAGTTAGCAGCTTGCAGGAGTTTTAGCTGTTAACAACTATTAACACTCAAAGAAACCATATATCAGCTTACAACGTTAATATAATGTGTTTTAAACTATTAATCAGACTTCTAATCGCCCCCCCCCCCCCCCCCCCCCCCCCCCCCCCCCCCCCCCCCCCCCCCCCCCCCCCCCCCCCCCCCCCCCTGTTCAAGTATAGTGTGGGATAAAAGTCCAACATCTGTTTCTGAAGGAAGTAAAATAGAACAGTTCAAACATGAGAAACAATCTACTTCCTCCCCTCAGGTAGTTTGAGATAAATCTTAATGTCTGAATAATATTGTTTGATTTCTATTTTAAGGATGTTTTTGTTAGGAATTTTAGTATATTTAGCTTTTCCCCTCAGCCTACAGCTATTTTTTCTTATACGTCAGTTTCTTAATGTGTCTCTCGGTGGCCGTATATGAATCATCTTGATATGTTGTTACCCCCCCTTCTCCCACCTCCTCATGACACCATCCCTGCCCCCACCTTCATCTGACTGCACCTGTCACCGGGGGGCCTCTGCCTACATTCAGCATCAATTTACATAACCTCATTTAGCAGTTCACAAATCAGAGCCAATTAAGAGCTGCTAAACAGGAGCCAAGGGTTCTAATTTAGCTTCCCTTTCACGGTGGGAAAATGGTTCGTTCAGGCCTACAAATAAAGATTCAGGTCTTGGCTTTGATTGTTGATTGTGATGGAAAATGTACAGATGATTAGAACAGACCCCCCCCCCCCCCTCACACACACACACACTACACACACCACACACACCACACACACACACACACACACACAACCCGACCCCCACCCCTACCCCTGTATTGATTTCCTGCCAAAACACAGCAGGCACGGTCCTGCACTGGAAATCCACTGGAGGAGGTGACGCAAAGAGTTTGTAATAGTGATATATATGTGCAGTTTATTAAAGTATATAAGTATTAAGTGTTTATTAAAATCATAAGTGGTTTCTACAGGGATGATGAAGTATGAAGTACATGTTTAATTTTTTTTTATTTACTTCTGTGCTATTTATTGTTTATTATCTACAAAAAGGACATATTATCCTTCAACAACATTGATTTTTAAAACTGAGAGTGATTAAGTCAATATAACAAATTATTTAGAATAAAAACACTGCAAGTTTTTCGGTCCTCTGTTGACACGACACAATATCCTTCAAGTCAATAGCCACACAGTCGTTTGAAGGATTTGCCGCAGACTTAAATGCTTTTATTTACATTCGCGTGGCAGCGTGACAGTAGGAAAACCAATTCAGAGAGCCGTGAATAGCCGAGTCAAGAGCTGAAAATTATTTTCAATCTGCATTCAATTTGGCAAAGATGGGGCTCGTAGAATAAAGAGGCTGATTCAAATTTCCACTTGTTCCCCCACTAAACTTGGTGGTGCGGCGCTGTGAACGCGTGCTTTTAGTGGGCATTTTTGGGCTGGGAGCGTGTTTAATTAATCAACAAATCAGCGCTCTTCTCGACGCCGCTCCAGACGCATATGTTTGCACTTCAGGCCGCAGGACCAGGAGGAGGCTCTGCATGAGATGCATCCAGCCGCCTACAAGATTTTGTCTGCCGCTGCTGCAAAATGTGATTGCATAACATCAGTCATTAGCGGGCAGATAAGAGCGGCAGTGGCAAGTAGAGGCGTGGAGTTGGCAAGGTTTCGAGGATACACACTGAAAGACCCAGACACATGCGTTCACTGTATAAAAGCTCGGGGGGTCAAGTCACACCAGGAAAATGAAAATGTTTATGAGGTATGATTCAGTGAAGTGGCCCTGTCCAGCTCTGGTCCAGCTCGTTTTTAGTCGTTTCACTTGAGGATAATTTTATTACGAGTGTGCAGAGCAGGTCTGTGTGGGGGTTGGGATTCAGCAGAATGATGCTTGAGAATGCTATAGCAACCAACAAGAGGTTGTGGGCCTTTGGTAAAAGCGACTCTGAGTAAAAGGAGATAGGATCGCATACTGATCATGATGGTAAAACATGACATTTTAACACAACACTTGGTTAAACAACAGCCGCCGGGCTTTTTTCTAACCAAGTAGGCAGCAACACAAATGAGTTGTTATTGTAAATGTTTCACAGTTTCTAGCTGGTGAAATCCTGCACGCTGTTAATAATCATGATAATAGTATAAATATAGAAATATACAGCATACAATGTACATATCCATCCCCATCTGCATATTTGTACAGTACCTATTCATTTCATTGCTCTACTTTATTACTTCGTTACACAACTTGCAAGCGTTTACAACAGAGATAACCAGTTTATTTTGTGTTCATACTCTCATGGTGCATTTATACTTCTATTGTGTTGTTTATCCGTGTTTCCAATCTCCTACTTTCCTTTCACATGCGACTGGGCTGTACAGCCAGAGAGAGAGACCAGGAGCAGTTGTGTAACCGTCACATTGAAGCTCTGTCAGACAATAAGATATAGATAAGATAGATAAGATAGTAATATAGATGTAGTGATGTTATTAATAATACAGCACCAGCTAATAATATTCAGTAAGAGAATCAATACCACGTAAATGAATGTACACATTTTCAATATGCAGGAATTATCACTATAATGTGATAATGGTGATTTATATAATAGGCTCTAGCATTTAACTGTCATGTCAGTTGTATGTATAACTTTGAGCTCATTTTAACTACATGTAGTGTTGGGTAAAGCTAAAAATACTTTTATCTACAACAATAATCCAATATGCTGTAATTTGATATATTTGTGTCTCTTAATCTGTAAAGTAACTAGTTTCTATATCTGTCAAATAAATGTGGTGGAATAAAAATATATAGGTTTATCTTCCCAACTAATTACTTTCCAGTAATGATCCTAATATTTCCGGACATGCTTTTAATAATAAAACCTATTCGTAAATGAAAAGATGTACATTAGAATAATAAAAAATAAAAAACATAAATATCATAATTTGTATATCCTAGTTTAAAAGTGACCAGGTGTTGATGGTATTCACTTCAGCAGATAAACAGTCCCAGACCAGTTTACCTCAAACTTCTTCTCTAAAGTCTAAAGCCTGAGATTCAATTCTAAAAAAGGGAGCTGGAGTTCAGCCAGTATCTTGTCCATATTCCTTAAAAAGGGCAAAAGGGGGGGAGACAAATGTTGTCGCTGTGTAGCCTGGACGAATTACTTTTAATGAACATGTAATTAATGGAAATAGACTGAACGGTCTCAGAGCAAACAATGATTCTAATTGATTAGCATTTCCCTTTTTTAGGGAGGAAGGAGGGGGACGAGCCCTGATTCTCTTTGTCCGGCGTCTCTATTGATTACCTGCTATATGTGTATCGCTCCGCATGTGTTTTCCTTCATTAAGAGATAACGGGTTCCTGATTACGCCCGTCCCTGGGTTTAATGTTGCTTAATGTCTACTTTGTCCCTGTGTCATGTCCCGGGGCAGCGGGGACAATGAGAGAGTGGGTGGGCTGTGGTGGGCCTGCAGCAGGGAGATGCTGCTCGGGCTCTTGCTGCTGCAGGGGGGATCAGTGCAGAGGTTAGAAAAGCAGGAGCTTGTGGAGCTGACTGAGGCGCAGCGTGTGGCCCCCGAGTCCGATTCACTCTCACTTCACACGCCACTGTCTTTCTGCTAAACTGCCATTTTACTATCAATAAACGATTCACCCGACGGAGAGGTGTCACAGGTCGATCCCTCCTGCAGCAGAAAGGCTGTGCAACCGACTCAGTGGACCACACACACCAAGTCTGCTCTTTGAATTCACTCAGCTTCGTTTAACTGGGCAATAGTCCGTCCTGTGTGTGCAACTCAATGGCCAATGTGCAATTCATTTCACAGGATATATATATTCTGTTTATACTGTATATACTATTTCTATTCCATTTATGTTTTAGATTTTCCTTATGTTTATATTTCATTTTTACTTATTATACTTTACTGATGTCTATTATTTCACTTTCCTCTTCCCGGCTGTAACAGCTGATTTCCCTGTTGTGGGACTAATAAAGGATTATCTTACTTTATTATACTGTATCGTATTGTATCTTATTTTATCTGATGGTACCATATCGCATCTAATGTATCTTAAATTATATTATCTTAGCGTATCTTCTTGTATCTTATTGTATCTTCTTGTATCTTATCTTATCATATGAATATTGTATTGTATTGTATCTTATCCGTTGGTATTGTATCTTTTCATATTCCAACGCATCGCACTGCATCTATTGTATCGTATCTAAAATGATCTTATCGTATCTTATGGTATTGCATCATATCCTATCTGATGGTAACGTGTCATATTGCAACGTATCGTGGTGCATATATATCGTATCGTATGTAATTGTATCTTATTTTATCATCTGCATATCACATCGTCTCATATCTACACCTGACACCCGTCCATTGAGCTGCCTGTCAACCTGACATCCTGAGAGGCTGCAGTGTGCCAGCTGCTGAACATAAATAAATGTGCCTCCATGGCATATACACACATACACACACATACACACATACACACCCACACACACACACACACACACACACACACACACACACACACACACACACACACATACACACACACATATACACATACACACATATAGCAGCTCTTGGGGGGATTATAAGGACACAAGCCCATTATTCTGTCGATTTCCGTTTATTTAGCCTGTAAATTGACCAAGTAAGAAATCACATAGGCTTCTGTCCTACTGAGCAATTCAGCGGACCCGGAATAACATACAGTGACAATTGGCCTAAGAAGAGAACTGCAGCGTTGTGAGGAGAATTGCATGTTAGCTAATTGTTAATTTAAGCGGCTGCGCAGTGGCTAATTATGTCGGCACAGCCAAAACCATTTGCATGATGGACCAGCCACCTGCCTGCAGGCGCTGCCAGGGCAAACTATAAATTACTGAACAGCAGTGGGGCAATTTTTGACTGTCGCCCCCTTTGTGTCACATGAATTCCTCGTAATGACATATTTCATTAGGGGGGCAAATATCACCCCTCCTCCTGTTTTGCCGAACAAACATGTAGGTCTCAACAGGTCCTAAATACACAAGACCTATTTACATCCACCTCCAGCCTGTATTTGTATTAACCTGTAGTTATGTGCATCTTTGGTGTGAGTTAAATGGACGAGCTGCGCCTTTTCTCAGCTCACATGCACGGGCTCTGCTCGGGTTAAAATAGACCAGGCCCTTTCTTTAAAGTGATTGCAGCCTGAACTCATTAAGCTGTCAAATGTCTGGGCTTGGGATCTTGATTGCTTATTGTGTAGCAACATTCAAGGAATTTTTTTTTTTTTACGCCTGCAAAGAGACGTACCCGCACTATTCAGTCACACAGAAGAATGGACTGACTGGAGGCCTGGTTTGAATATAGGATGGTTTCCTCAAGTTGTCCCACTTTACTACAAGATGTGAAAAGTTTTATTATTTCAGCATCGACATAAAAAGACAAGTTACATATATATTATATTATATATATATATATATATATGTTTATAGGACAACAAAATATTGTAAGGCTTTGAAAGGGTCTTACCCCACAAGATCTCTGTAGTGTCCTTATATTCTCTTAATCGTGTGTGATGTAGGTTTTCAAGTCATTTACTGAAGTTAAAATATCAATACCTTGTCCTGCATTAAAAATGTTGCTAAGACAAAACATATAAAAGCGTCAGCTACAAAATTCAGAAAGAATTGAAGTAAAAGTGTTAAAAATGCCTAATTAACCCATAAGGTATATAATAGGATGTGATGTATTATAACTTTGAGATCATTTTAACTTATTCATATAGTGTTGGGTAGCCTATACTTTTATCTGTAAAAAATACAATGTGTTTTAAGATGATATATTTGACGGTAATATCTTAATTTGTAAAGTATCAAGTGACTTTCTGTCAAATAAATGAGTAAATATGTAAATGTAATAGAGTAACTATAGACTTCCCATCACTGTTACTAATATTTTACAACATACTTTTAATGATTAACATAACTTATAGAATAAAATAAAAACCCAATTTAATATAAATATATATTATAAATACCCTGGTGATTATGTCATGCAGATCTATTTAACTTCACTCCAGGTCTCGTCATTTGAAAGAGAGACAGCCCCGGACATTAAAAGGAGCAGTTGTTGGTGCAGGTCTGTGGAGGCAGCAGCAGGACCCGGGTCAGTGTGGAGGGTTCAGTGTTAACGGGGTTAGTGATGGCTCGTTGCTTCCTAAAGGACTCCTGCTGCCACTGTACACACACATGACAAGTCCGCTTTACACCGGCCTCCCTTAATTGGCATGTTTAACTGGAGCTCTCTCTCTCTCTCTCTCCCTCTCTCTCTCCCCCTCACACACACACACACACACATGCACACACAAATCCCTATCCCTCCTAGGACTTTATAGGTTAAACCATGCAGCCCAACAAGCTCAACCTAATTCTGATCCACATTTTAAACTTAAACCTGTAACTCTCATCCTAATTCCAATCATAAGCTTAATCTTTTTAAATAAATCCAAATACTTTCATCAAATTATCTTCAATTCCCCCTTTCTCCTGCAAACACACGAGGACCTGAATGAAAACAGTGTGAGCTTGAGTTGAGTTGAGCACAGTCAGGAAAGGTACTTCATTATTTGACAGGACGAGAGCCCATTAGCAGCTGACTGAGATGGTTTGAGTACGACTGCCAACACCACAGAGCTCACAGAGCAGAGCACAGTACTTAACCACAAATCTTTGTCCGGCCATCTTCAAATCAAAAGATTTCTGTTTGAGTGTCACTATTTATTGATGCTAGTTAGCAGAAATAAAGTTGAGATTACAACTGAGTAGTAGATAAGTGGTGGTGTTTTTTTTATATCGGTTCCCAGAAAGCGTTTATTGGTTGTATCCTCGAAATAGCTTCAAACAAAACAGTGTCTGTTCCACCTGTTAAAAAAAACTCACTATTCATAAATAGCTATAATATGATAAACTAACCACAGATACTAAACTAACCACAGCTACTAAACTAACCACTGATACTAAACTAAACACAGCTACTAACGCAACAACAGCTACTTAACTAACCACAGCTACTAAACTAACCACAGCAACTAAACTAACCACAGCAACTAAACTAACCACTGATACTAAACTAACCACAGCAACTAACTAACCACAGATACTAAACTAACCACAGCAACTAACTAACCACTGATACTAAACTAACCACAGCAACTAACTAACCACAGATACTAAACTAACCACATCAACTAGACTGACCACAGCTACTAAACTAACCACAGCTACTGAACTAAACCCAGCTAGTAAAGCCTTCCCCGCTCTTGAGCAGTCAGATCTCATGTTAATGACCTGGTCACATATTCTGTTCCACTCAGGTTTAGGTCCCAGCTGAAGCTATAGATGATGTAACCTCTCTGTCAGTTTGACTTTAAGCTCTATGCAGATGATGCACTTCTTTAAAACACATGATCTTCAACCACCGAACTCATGACAACAAATCACTTTCACAATTCAGATGGAAGAGAAATTATTAGAAAACAAACCTGTGCTACTCTCAAATGAAAAATATTTCATTTTGTTCAGGTTTGGGGTTTACTTTAAAAAACTTAGGAGGAGATACATTTGTTAAAAATCTAAGTTTACGTTCTCCAGAAACTTTCAAACTACCTTTAACAAGAGATTTTAACTGTTAATAGCAAATGTTCTCCTGACCATTAGTTTTTGGTTGTGTTGTATATTTCCCATAATTTGTCCTCTTTTCAAATTTTGTTCCACATGCAGAAGATGAATAGTGAAAAGATATTTGACAAAGATCTGAATCTTTTACATTTTTGTAAAAGACCAAATCTTTACAGACTTATTGTATATATAATAATTTTCCTGCACATTGTTAAACAATACTCATTTAATTCACATTTCACGACTTTATCAGGTGAAAGAAATGCTATTTGCTTATTCATCTTCTATGACTTAATTCTTTTTAAATATAGTTTTTTCTATTTCTGTTTGGTTTTGAAGTTCCTGCAGTTTTTCCTGCAACCACTGATTCATGTTGAGTCTCCACAGTCTCTCTCCTACCATGTGTCCTTGAGCAAGATTTTTAAAATCCTGCTGCCCAGTGTTAATCAACCAATGACTTGTCAAAATGTCAAATATCCATTTCTTCTTTTCTGGCTTTAAGTCGTTGAGTCTTGAATTGAGAAATCTTGTGATTCATGCTTTCTTTCCCCCTCTTCAGCAGCTTCATTAAAATGAAAATGAATGGCATCCAGCCCCAGAGAAGTTTTCTTCCCAAGAAACAAAGCCAAAGACGGGAGATGTATAAAATGTGATTTGTTCATCAGAGGGGGGAGAGAGAAAGACTCCACTCAGCCAGCTCTGAATGCTGCATTTCATGCCTGCAACAATTATGCTGAAAGGTCAAGTATTACAGCATCTTGTGCCTCGCTTTGCATGCAAAATATTTCAGTGCACAAATGACCCTCGTTTGTGCTCTTTGCACAATGGATTGAAGAAGCAGATAAACGTCGGACAATTAAAGATTTTTTTGCTGCTAGCTGACAATAACATTTACCAAAGGGGGGTGATTGCAGTTGCTGTGTAATTGTGCTGTTTGTAATGCACGTGAATGCTGAGGCCTGCTGCGATGCAATGTTGAGTGAGAGGGGCTGTGTTTTAAAAGAAGACACGTTTTCATTCCAGCTCTAAATGTGGTTATTAGGGTTTCATATGTGAAAAGTAGCTCTGTCAAGTCTCTGGTTATAATGTGATGGAAATTGTTGGATTTGTCTTGTTTAAATATGTGATGTGTAGACAACACATGTTGTTGTTAATAATGAAAAAATAATTTGTTGATCTATTTCAGCACCGTGGACAGCACCAGGTTCTTCCTTTTACATCTCTAACAGGAAAAAAGCTTAAAAGCTCATTCTTAAAATGATAAGAAACCAATTCTGTAATTCACTACTATCAAATTATTTTTTCATTTGTTTTTTTCCTTAGATTTATAACTTCAAATTATAGCAAGCAAATCATATTAAAACATGACATACACATCCTCATATATTCATGATTAGGAATATGCCAGGAATCAAATTTCTACATTGATTAATAAGTACAACAGGGACGCTTTTTTAAATTGTGCCATTGTTACCACCCTAACCTGTATGGTGTACTTTGGTTTAATCATTTGAAGTATTATTTAATATGTTAATGATTATATTCCCTTTCTCACATCTCTCGTCTGTGTCTTAAAAGCACAAGAAAGGCTGCAAACATTTCAAACGATTGAAGTTTTTCCATCCTGAGGAGCCGTGATTTACCTCCTGCTCTCTACATATTTATTCTCAATTTTAGAAATGTTCAGTGGAATAAAAAGGGACAATTATTTTTAATTTTCAATGAGGAAAACTACTTTAAAAGTGAAACGTAAATAAAAATTAAATATTTAGAGATTGTTATTGTTAAATTGTCGAAGTCACCATGAGGATTTAAATCAGCTCTTGTTCTCCCTCCAGAATTTATTGCAGCCTGAACTTTTCCAGACGCAGCCATATTTAATTCCCTCTTTAGACACTGACCTCATTCCACGGACACTAACAACAAACACAGATATGGATGCTGCATATTATCCACGAAAGTGAAACTGGGGCTAAAGCGACGAGTAAAATTCACATGCAGCTCGTCGCTAACTCAAATATGATTACCTGGAGATTAGGGACTAATTGCTTGGGCTTCGGGGAGAGCAGCCCAGCATAAAGCCAGGAGGACTTGTGGAGCTGCACTGTGGCTTCCTACAAAAGGGAGCGATGAGAGCACACACGCTTCCAACAAGTCATTCTCAACAGCTACAAGCTGCACACAAAGACCACACACGGCGCCAAAGACATGGTAATGTAATCCCAAACTTCTCACTTCTGTGCGCAACAAAACAGGCGCAGCGAAACACCTAATAGAAGATGGTGTGTGATGCTGGGGAGATTCCTCCTGAAAAGAGCCCGGAGGAGTTTGTGGGATTTGCTCGGTGGCAAAGACACGTGAGTCCAGGAGAAACTCACAGGTCCTTCAAATTATTTTTTTTTTAAAGCTGCGTGTTTTAAAATATAAATGAACGTTTCACCAGTCAAGAAAAAACCCATCCTCTCAGTGGAGCACACACTGAGTTGGTGGCTGAGTCCGAGCCACCAAACCAATCCTCTGAGGGGCTTTGAGAGGTTTCTTCGATGGAGGAGCACACGTTTGAAGTTTGAATCAACCCCCCCCCCCATAAAATAAAAGGGATAAATAACCATTTTAACGCAGTAGTAGGTCAAATATAATTTCCCCAACCTAACATGCCAGGAAACAGAGAGAGGAGGAGCAATAAACCCCCTCGAGATCAGAACCAGGGAGCACATAGAAGACAGGATGTATAAAACACGAGTCAGGTGCAAACTGCTCCTGGAGCATTAATGCAGCTTATTATTGTTTATTGATAAAAAAAAGAAACACCAACATCTATTTTTTCATATTCTAACACAAAACTAATTCTTTTTTATTTGTAACATAAACCTGAATTGTTTTTTTATTTGTAACATACACCTGGTTATTATTATCATTTGTATTAGGCCTATTTGTAGCAAACACAAATTGGACCATTGTTAAGTTTATTATTATTATTATTATTATTATTATTATTATTATTATTATTATTATGCTATTTAACACGTCACTAGGAGATATAGGTCAACCGATACGTTTGCTTTCTCGCTTTGGGTCTAAATCAAAGCTCGTCGTGTTTCTCTGTAACTCTGTTAGGCCTCGACTTCACAGTACAAAGAAGTTGCCTATACGAGGTCAGGTGCCTGAGATAATAAGGTAAGTTATGTATTTAAATATATTTATATTATGCATGTGATTTGGTGCTATACAAATAAAAATTGAAAATTGAAGAATAAAATCAAACGATGTCCCCAAACAAGTTAAGTTGGTGAGGTTTGTTAGAAAGTGAGTTTAGTGGCCAATGAATGAAATGTAAATGTTTTAAACTGCAAGAAAAAAACGTTTCAATAAAATAAAAAAATCCTCTAATGTACATTTTTTTTAATTCAGACAATTTGGACTGTGTCTTATTTGACACCCGTCGCTAAGCAACCACATAATTTACCATTTAAGACACATATATCTTTATTAGTTGGCTGGAGAATAATCCACAAATAATAATCGTAGTATTAGGCCTATTTTATTTTGAAGAGCAAATGCTGACAGAATGAATAACTTGGATAAAAAATAAATATGCCTTCATTCTTGCAGACGACAGTTTATAGGTTAACTTTACAAAAGGTGTTTGTCATGGACGCAAACAGGCTCCGCCGCCTCCTTACAATCCCCTGATAGATTATTGATAAAGCGGCTGATAGCAGAGCGGTTATTTGAGCAGAATACTTCAGGGGTTTCCATCGATAAGCTGCAGCGCTTTGAGCTGCGAGTGTGTTTGATGTGGGAGCTGAGCGACCTCACCTTTTTCTGACTCACACACACCGAACACACAAACACCAGGGACTCGAACACACACAGAGAAGAGAAAAGAGAAAAAGGCTGAGTTTACTCTGCAGGGCTCATGTGTGAGCTGCACGATAACACCGAGGTGTGTGCGAGGAGAAACCTGGAAAATAGGCCCTCCACTCTTTAACCGTCGAGGTAGAATTAGAGTCGAATTAGTGTCGATGTAATATTTTTGTTTTGTCACTTTGCAAAACCTGGACTGGTTTAGCAAAAAACCGAAAACCTGCATCTGCATTTTAAAAGTTATTTATCGCAATGAACCCAATAATTAGTAGAGAAAACTACCTTCATAAAAAAAAGAGGAGAAATATGAATCGATTAAACGAAATAATACAAAATAAAAGGATGTTTGTATTCATAAATAATTTTCTGATGTCTCCAAAGACCCATTTCTAGGTCTGTGCGTACAAATAGGTTCCACAAGAAAAAGCTTATAGCTGTCGTGTTTCCATAATTTATTAATAGGACTGTTCTGTAGTAAGTCAAATATCTATATAAGTTACAAAGAAATAAAACGTACAAATACCAATGAAACGACAACAAACCGTCAATAGCGTCAAAAACTTTGTACAACAGAGAGCTAAAATCCAAACCTCTTACAGAAATATACAAGCTAGATCTACGGCTTACATTAAATTCTATCTTAAATCATCAAGTGTTTGTTTGTTTGTTTGTTTGTGAGGGGGGGGGAATCGAACAGCACCCAGTTTTCTGCAGTTTCCCCTCCGCCTCCCTGTCCAGCTTCACTTCTCCTCTTTCTGCGGCTTTTACGCGATTCTTCTCTTGTTCTCAATATAATTTACATAAATAAATCCCAAGACTTTCAACATCCCGCAGTTTCAGGACGAGTGTTTTTCTTCCATGTGAGTCTCGCGTCTTTTTTCTTTTTTTCTGTTTTTCCAAAAGGTGGAAATGCAAGAGGAGCTTCTTTTTCAAATACGCGCACATTTACACGGTGCAACTCGAAGTCCTGGCCAGGTGTGAGCTCTGAGCGGCCGCCTCTTGTCACCACGTCCTGCCGTACAACAGGGCGGAACACTGCAGGGCCGAGCCGTACTCTGAGCCCGGGGAGTTGAGGTGCGACAGGCCGGGCACTTGGCCCTGCAGCGACGGGGGACTGGAGGAGTGCGGGGCCAGGTCCGGAGAGTGGCCCGTGCTTCCCACCTGCCCGCCCTGGTGCTGCCCGAGGCCGGACGTGTTGTTGGACATGATCATGACGTTGCCCCCTTGCTGGTGGTGAGTCTGTGCGGAGGACGTGGGCGTGTGGCCGGTGCCTTGGCACGGCTTCCCGTCCTTCACCAGCACCGGCACGGCCACCCTCCGCGGGGACTGCTGCTGCTGCTGCTGCTGCTGGCAGGAGCCCCCGTCCTGCTGCATCTGCTGCTGGGACACCTTGTCTTTGGCCTGCCTCTTCATCTTGTAGCGGTGGTTCTGGAACCAGATTTTCACCTGGGTCGGGGTGAGGTGGATCATGCTCGCCAGGTGCTCCCTCTCCGGCGCCGACAGGTATTTCTGCTGCTTGAAGCGCCGCTCCAGCTCGTACACCTGCGCCTGGGAGAACAGCACTCGCCTCTTTCTCCGCGGGGTGCTGGACAGAGAGCCCATGCCTTTGCCCACGTCCGCCAGGGAGCTGAGGCTGCCCATGCTGCCCATGTTCATGCCCGACGACGAACCCATGAAGCGAGAAACTATAAGAAAAGAACATAAATACAATGAATTCTACAAGCCGGTTTTTATAAGGAACACACCAGAGAAATTTGGTTTTGAAGGACACAATTATAGGGTTTTAATTTCCTAAAGCTCAGTCAGAAATGAATAATTATAAAGTGCAACACAAAAACATTGTGCATTTTGACAAACAAGCTGAGCAGAAGAAAGACAGATGATCAGAGGCAGGTGCCCTCATCCATTAATGTCAAACACACAATGCGCGTCAAAGTCCAGATTCATAAATACACAACTGACAAATTCTATTAAATAACAAGTGCGGCTAAAGTTCACCACTGACGGCACAGTGTTGTTGGTTTAATGCGATGAAAGAGTCGGCACAGGTTAATAAATTATCTTAAATAAACGCCCAACGCTTAAAGGGACATTTTATCAGCCACGCTCTTGTAGTGAGACTTTTTTTCATTAACAGATGTTGCCCTCCATGAATTAAATAAACTATTATTAAGCTTTATTTTGGGATAAATTTAATAACAACAAAATAAGGAAATCTAGACTAGAGCGACATGGAGAGTCTTTTCCTTTGCGCGTAAATACGCACGGTTGACAGAAACGATGCACCGTGCGCCAAATTCACCCAAGCGTGCACCCGAGACCACTCAAAGCCGGAGTCAAAGCACAGGTGCGGGATACTCACTGGTGGAGAAGCGCGGGTCCGGGTTGGCTCCGTACCAGCCGGTGGCCGTGGCGCTGCCCCTCATGCCGTCCTGGTACGACGGCAGGTCGCCCATGTTGCCCAGGTTGCCGTTACAGTAGCCCCCCATGGCCGAGTGTGACAGCTGAGAGACACCTGCCGCAGTCATGTGGTAAGCCGCAGACACAGTCCCATTGTGGCCCATGTGGTGCTGCTGCATCGCCGCCTGGGAAACCTGCGGCTGCCGGTAAGAAGTGAGAGGTGCCCCCAAGTTGTTATTCTCCATGCTTAATTTCTTATAGCTCTCCTCGAGGGGACTCAAGATATCGGAAACAGAAAAAGGAGTCGTATGCTTAGGGCTCATCGACATTGTTCTGGGGCTGGAGAGGGAGAAATTAGAAGGCAAGGCAATCGCTCCTTCTCTTTTTTTTCCTCTCTTCTTTTAGCCAAAGCCCCTCTGGTTCCTGTTGTCTCAGCGTCGATCCTGGTAGATGAACACGTAGGAGAGCGCCTCAAGTCCGCCTTAATTGGATTGAGTGGGAGCTCGGTGCTGGCTTTGGTTTGTTTTAGCTGGGTGCCAGGTTTAAGGCTACCATCAGAGGCGGGGCATCGGCAACAATACCAAACAGCCCTAGCCTCCTTCCTCCGTGCGTAATTTCACTTCCAAGACATGTGCTCCCCTTCGCACTGTAACCACGACATGAGCGCCGCGGTGCGCGCTCAGAGATGCTCGGCTGCAGGCGGGCGGTGGTGGTGCGCGCGCTCCGGCTCCCGCTCCCGCTCCAGCTGCCACATCTGGAGTTGGCGACTTGTTGCTGGTCGCTGATGAACGCGCGGCCGCACCTCGAGCTTCGCAGTGACCACAATGCACTTTATTAACTGTAGTGATGTTTACGAGGGCCTCTTGATGAAAGGAGGCCTGTATGGACTTGAGAGTTGGAGAACCACTCCTCGGGTGAACTACTGACTTTTAATGGCCATGAGAGGCCTCCAGTGATTGCAGGATTGTTTGTGTTATGCCTTATCGTACTCAGACATGCAAAAGTGCACTTGCGGGGCGGGAAATTGACTGATACTGATAAGTAATAAATACACATCCGCGTGTTAAGTAGCTGCGTAAATGATTAACAACCCCCCCCCTCCCCCCATCGTTTTTTCTTCTTTTGATATCATTACCTTAATTCACACACACACACACACACCCACACACACGTACACACACACAACAAGTCAACAAAACAACGGAGTCTTGAGGAGGAGAGGCTCTCGTGCGAAGGTTAAAGGTGTTGAAGCACGAGCAGCATCTTACCTTGATGCCATAATAGTTCCACTGCATCACGTGTCAGCTCTAGAAATGTACTTAGAGGCATGAGAAAAGAAATAGTGTAAATATTGCGTAGCTGGACAGGAAAATGTCACTTTTACGCACAGCTTTTAGGAGGCTATTTCTACGTATTTTTTAATTAACAGACAATAAATTAAATCTATTATTTTAGGGCAAACAAAAGTGTTTAAATTAATTTATATTATTATTATTATTATTATTATTATTATTATTATTATAGTTTTTGCTGTAGGATATTTTAAATGCAGTCTATATTTTATTATTATAAGTGCAAACAGCTTGTTTTAATGATCAGTATTTACATATTAGTCCATATTTCTAATATTTCAAGATAAAGCAAAACATTTTGTTCATCCAGTTTGTTGCTCTCCAGTTACAAAATGATTGAGAGTAAGCAGCACAGAATTAAAATTGATGTAACGTCTAACTTACACAATCTGCGGCTGTCAGGATCAAACCGGAGCTGAAAACCTGATGTAAAGCTGCAGTAAACATGTGAAATAAAGCAGGTGTCTGTTGGTAAAGGGTCAGTGCTGCAGCAGCAGCAGCAGCTCCTGCAGCAGGAGTCTGTGGCTGCAGGTTGTGTCGTTAAAGAAACACAGCGTCTTCTGGTGGCAGATCCGGTTTGTTGTAACACTGTGATCCGTGTTATTCTCTGTTGAGTATTAAACTGGGCTCAGAGTTTTATTTCTAACATAAATAATGTTTAGAAGCAGTTTTAATGTTTGTTTTTATTCAGATTGGCTGCGACCTCAGCAACAAGCTGTCAAAGTGAGGGTGTGTGTGTGTGTGTGTGTGTGTGTGTGTGTGTGTGTGTGTGTGTGTGTGTGTGTGTGTGTGTGTATTGGGGGGTTAGGTTAAGCTTAGGGATAAGTTTGGATAGCCTATTCTTTCCTAAATGAATTGAAGTTAATGCAAAGTCCTGCAGAAACCTGGGTGTGTGTATTCCAGGAAGAAATCTCTTTACACAATATGGGGACTTGTCTTCCTTATGGGGACAAAGAGCATGTTCTTATAATGTAAATAATTACATTTTAAGGCAAATACGTATTTTAAGTTTAGTTTTAGGTTTAGTTTAGCTTTAGGTTAAGGTTAGCTTTAGGACTAGGTTAGGTTAAAGTTAGGGCATAGTTAGGGTTAGGCATGTAGCTAGGTTTGAGGTCAGAGTAAGTATCCAGGAAATCAATGTAAGTCAATGTAATGTCCTCTGAAGTCATGGAGACACGGCTGTGTGTGTGTGTGTGTGTGTGTGTGTGTGTGTGTGTGTGTGTGTGTGTGTGTGTGTGTGTGTGTGTGTGTGTGTGTGTGTGTGTGTGTGTGTGTGTTCCAGGTCTTACTCATGCTGTGGGGACTTAAACCAGTTTACACAATATGGGGACTTGTCTTCCTTATGGGGACAATAAGCAAGTCCCATAATGTAAAATAATACAATTTTAAGGTTAAGACATGTCTTAAGTTTAGGTTTAGGTTAAGGTTAGCTTTAGGTCAGGTTAAGGTATAGGTTAAAGTCTGGGCAGGGTTAGGGTTAGGCAAGTAGTAACTATGGTTGAAGTGAAAATAAGTCTCCAGGTAATCTATGTAAAACAATGTAATGTCCTCTGGAGTCATGGAGATGAGTGTGTGTGTGCGTGTGCGTGTGCGTGTGAGTGTGAGTGTTTTACAGGCTGTCAGCAGGATAACCTGATGCGCGCTGCATGTTTCCAGACGCACGGTTCCAATTTAAAGATGCGCGCACACATCACAACAATCCATTTGCTCCAATTGCCTCACAATTATCTCTAATGAAGCCACGTTATCACATAGCCCGAAGGTTTTATGTTACAGCTAAAGTGAACTGTCTTGGATCGCAGCCGAGGCGCGCGCGCGTCACTCGCAGCCAATTAACATTACAGCATGTTTTCCGCGAGGTAGACCTTGCTCCTGCCTCCGTTAATTACGGAATTTCGCAAGACATTCTTAATCATCTCAATCAGAACCTTTCCCCTGTTCTGGCACACGGCAATTATGGCCAATTAGTGGTAATTAGTCCAAATGTTCGGGCTAATTCATCCGAATAATGAGGACGCGGTGAAGTGGAGGGTATGGGGCTATCGAGCCTTTTGTTATCCAGGCTGCAGGTTGTTGTTTATGAACTGATTGGTGCATGATATACTCCAGAGAATAAAAGGAAGCAGTGCAACGAGGGGAAGTGATTCTTTCCTATTAAAAAAACAACACTTTCTTTACATCAATATAAACATTTCACATCTGCATGAATTGAGATCAGTTGTTAATTGTCTCATTTCGCTCTGACAGAGTCTGAGTCTCCTGAGGATTTTTATAACTCTTTCTGACTTCTCCTCCTTTTTCCTTCCAGCTCCTCAGGAAATGAGCTGCAGGAGGAACAACAGCAGCTGAGGAGGAGGTGTGAAAAAGAAAGAGGAGAACATTGGTTTGATTCACCATCACACGCACGAAGTCAGGTGTAGATAATGTTTTTTCTTTCCCACTGGACTTCGAGCAAAGTGACTCTGAAACGTAACTTTTGAGCAAAACACTGGTGTATGACGTCACTCTAAACGTCACTGCCTCCCTAAGCCCAATCAGCAGCTGCAAAGCGACACACTTGCAAGGACTTAGAGAATAAAAGCAAAGCCCGCCCCCTGGTGGATGTACTGCACGTCACCATCCGCAGAAAACACTCAGGGTTTGGTCATTTGCAAAGTTATACTGGGTCTTATTCCGCCATCTAGTGGACACGTGGATCACAACCGGCTTAAAATGAAGGAGTTGTTGGTATTTGCTGAAGATGGAAAAGTTGTCGCTCCAACTCAGTGGAATAAAGGTTCATGTTGGTCTGTAAATGAGAGAAAATGTAGATGTCAGGGAGCAAAAATCCAAGAAAAACAACTCATGCATCAGTTTAAAATGTGCAATTCTGTCAGATAAGTATTCAAAACATTATTATACAACAGCTGAAGGTTGTAAGAAAACATGTTTTACAGTTTATAGATGGAGGAACGTATATAAAAGAACTAACTATGTTCTTCTGTTTCCATATAAAGAGATTTTATTGTGCGTTTTTCATCAAAAGTCTAAATGCATAGATCAAAAGTATAGAGTAACATTTAAAATATGATGAAGGATTCTCTGTTCCCAAGTTAAATCTAGTCTCAAAACTATGAGCATGATTTTGTGACATCACAGTGGAACCTCCACTGCACATATTACAGCTGATACTGTACAGTTGTAATCTTTCTGAATGACTTTAGTTAAGAATCGTACATGTCTACATTATTAATAATGTGTAAGGCATAAAGGACATCTCTATAAGCTGTTTTTTGAGATATTACCTGTTGAGGAGTTTTGGACCATCCTCACACATTACTGTATGTGTCACTATATATTATGTATATTGTATTTTACACTATATCTGTTCAAGAGAATAGTGTCTGTCTAATTCCACAGATACTCCCTTCTATCTCTAAGCAGTACCCAAGGTCAGGTTATAGATGAAGGACCAAACTACAGTGTCTACGTTGACGGACGTTCATATCTAACTCAGATGCTCCAGACAGAGAGGCACCAAACTTCAACTCTCACAAACTCCAACTCTTTTGTGTATTTCACCAGGGTCAAGACGTAAGGACACAATGTGATTTAGGAATTCATACTTAAGGCTTAACTGTCCAATAGGATGCAAACACCTACATGTAACATAGAGAGTGACAGCAGTTCTAGCCTTTCATGGATGTGCTGTTGGAATGGGTGACACAGGGTGAGGGAGATATACTGGGAGGCTGTGGGAGACATCTTCAGACTTGGGGGAGACAGTTGCTCATGTTACTGTGTTAGCGTTTGTATATTTATCCACCTTCTGGTCTCCTTGATGCATCAAGTCTACATTAAACTCTGCTGCTGCCTGAGTTCTCCTTTCACCAGCTTCCAGAAAACTTCCATAACATTACATCTGTTACATTTTTAAATACTTAAACATCACCAGAAATGAAAAAAGCCCTAATGTGGATTGTAGGACTATGTTTCCTTTTAAAGAAATCACAACCAGACAAGTTGAAAGAGAAATGAACACATTCAGCTGCATTATTTTTGTGTCATCTATTCCAAGAGTTTCACACAGACTCATGCAAATCACTCGGCTACACTACTTATTTAATGATCAGTGTTGGTTTAATATAATGTTTTGTCTCTTTACACTTCGCATTTTATTCATCCACAACAATACATGTTTCTTTATCGTAAAACAAAGTCTTAGTTACCCTAGTTCATACACAAGCAATGAAAAGACAAGTCACATATGTCCAAACATGCACGAACACAGTCTTACCTGAGTATTTATCTAAATCTTGTCTAACATATAAATATTAGTTTTATTCACTATATGTAGAAGGTCTATTTTTGATTTCCCGCTATGTTTTGCTTTTGAAAGATGGCAAATATATTTAAATTAAAACTTTTGTCATTCTTCTTTTAACATATTTACTTTACACACAGAACAATAACTTATATTTTCTATGTGGGGTAGAGATGTAGAAATGAACCCAGAGGTAAAGAGTAGATAAACAGTTGGATGTTTGTAGACTAAACAAAGTTTCAGACGATCACTGGACCAAAACGACCCACAACAAAATCTGTCCAATGAAAAGTTTTCAATATGGGGAGACTAAAGTGTTTGAAATGTTTTTTTACAAAAATATGAATTTGAAAAGTATAGAATCAGTGTTTTTAAGTCCGGAGGCCATTAAAACCAAATACACATTAAATGTTCTTTGCATCATCTCGACAATACTTCTCCTGTGGCCTTATTTACGTCGACCTTATAACTTTGCTGAGAGAGGCCCTGTGGGGCAGAGCAGTGAGTAAAACTATAGGATGGGCAGGCTAATACAAACCCATCCTTTTCAGTCAATTCTTCGGACCAACTTAAAAAACCAATGGCAACCTCTAAAAGCCTGTCTTTGTCACCCTTAAACCCCAAGATGCTCTAAAACACCATTGTGCAGTTAAACCTCATAAATTTGTCGCAGGGACTGATTAAACATCACGGGAATTGAAACACTAAAGATTTTGTCTAGGTCCCTTTTGGATGGGGGACAATGGTCCATTCACACGGAGACACACAGACAAAAAGAGTGTTTAAGGGAAGATGCAGCGAGCTGAGGGGTTCGGCCAGTCCCCTCCATATGTGATACAAGGTGGCCCCAGCGAGGGGGACAAAGGGCCAGGTGACAGGGACGATGGGCTGCAGGGTCACAGGACGAGCAAACAACATTATAGGGGGCGTGAAAGCAGAAGACCCCCCTCGTCACCGATGAAATACTGACATGATTTTAAACACTGAAGCATATTCTTCATTATAAAACATTCAAACCAGACTGGGGAGGCTTGGACGAGGCGACGCTGCCACATGGAAATGGATCGAGTGTATGTGAGGATATCTAACAATGTGAAAATCTGCACTATTGGAGTTTTCCCACACACTTTGTGTCGATGTAAGTTACTGTTAAGGGTTGTTTTGAACAGGCCTGGGTGCACTGTAAATAAAAACATGAGAAAAAACATTATATAAGCTCCTCTGTGATCGTCCTGTTCTGCTTATCATAGCATCTTCCTCCTCTACTCCCCCTGTTCTTGTATCTAATAAAATATTAAAGATCAGTCAGTCACCTGCCTTTAATTCAGCCTGTTGCACCTTTAAAACTCCTTATTTCTCCTTCCTCTCAGAACATGAACGAAGCTCCAGTCGCTGCATTTGTCCCACTTGCCTCAGAATAACAAAAGTTCACAGTATAAAAGGGGAAAGCAGCCCATGGGCCCAGACGACTACATGGAGCTATAGTGAGGGATGTTTACTGGCCACCTATTCTTATGCTTAAGCAAATCCAGTCTCTTTAGGAGAAATGTTTGCTCAGCTTTTGGCTGAATAATTAGTTTCCTTTACCATTAGAAAGGCCCCTGAGCCCCTGTCATGACCTGCTACATCTTTTAGATTTGACAAATTCTATATATTTTAGACTAAAATGTATGATTTTAAAACAACTGAACAGATTTTAAGCCCAAATGGAGCACGTTCAAGAGCTTCAACACTATTTCTAAAAGGAAAAACAACTAAAAACAGCTGAATTAATCAAATAAAATGAGTATTTCTGCATTAATTTGCTTTGATTCAGGAAATATATGAAGATTTGGGGGATAAACTTGAAAGAAGAAAACACATTACACTAAAATACAAAATATGTGAGAGTTTTATTAATAATTTTTGTTCACAAATAGAAACAGTTCAAACAAGTGAAAGAAACTTTCAAACAACAAATAACATAAAATTTCCTTCAAACATTCAGGCTATAATAATAATAATACCTCTTCTATCAGCGCCTAATGAACACTACTGTACATTATCTGCCATCAAGTTATTCATACAAATATTGTGTTTAAACGGCTTCAAAAAACATACAAGTACATTATCCCGGCGGATAATTCAAAATCCAGGCCACACCGATGAGGCCCCACGTAGAGAAAATAGATATGCAAAAATAAAATGTGCAAAAATACGTTTGGTTCTAAAAATCTAAATGTTTAAGTTGCTCGAAAATCTGCTGAACATTCAGAAAACATTTGATGCGATTCTAAATGAGTTTGTGCATGAATAATTAAAAAAACAAAAAGATGAGGCCTTCATTTGAAAGAGTTAAAGTGAACAGAGTCGCTCCAAAAGTCTCTCCAGGCGAATCTGGAGGCCGCCGCGGTGGGAAAGTGCTGGTACCTGGGAGGAAGAGCGAGCGGGGAGGGGTGCTGCAGAGCCGGGTAGGCCAAGGGGAAGGAATGGGGCAAACACCCGGGTTTCTCCGTGTCCAGTAAGCAGGTGTGGAAAGGTTTCCCGTCCCGCACCAGGATCGGGACGACGAGCCTGCGCAGCACCGGGGGATGCTGCGCCATCTCCGCGTCGTGGAGGAGCTCCGCGCGGCCTCTCTTCATCTTGTAGCGGTGGTTCTGGAACCAGATCTTCACCTGGGTCGGGGTCAGGCTGAGGAGCCGGGCCAGCTGCTCCCTCTCCGGGCCGGACAGGTAGCGCTGCTGGCGGAAGCGCCTCTCCAGCTCCAGGGTCTGGCCCTTGGAGAACAGGACCCGCCGCTTCTTGCTCTTCTTGCTCTTGTCGGGCTCCGAGTCCAGGGACGAGTCGTCCGGCTTGGTGGAGTCCGGGGAGGCCTCGAGGCTGCCTTCATCCGAGGCTGCAGGAATAAACACCGGTTAGTCCACATATAGGAATAACGTGATAATAAACATAGAGCATTACACATTACATTTTCCATCTGTCTACATCCATTCATGTATTTGTCCATCTAAATATATACAGGTTAGTCCACACTTCTATACATAGAAATAATATCATAATACATAGAGCTTATAGTCATTGAATTTTCTATATCGACAACCATACATCCATTTATCCACCTCTATCTATCCATCCATCTACACATCTATCTATATCTCTTTGTCCTATCTATCCATCTTTCTACCCATCCATCTATCTATTGATCTCTTTCCATCCATCCATCTTTATCCATCCATCCATCCATCCATCCATCCATCCATCCATTCTTCTATGTATCCAAAGTATTTTCTGAGGAAGGCCCACAATTTTCTAACATCCATTCTCCTAATAAACGTTATTAGAAAGGTCAAAATAAAGCGTATTAATACTTAACATTAAACACTGGACATGGTGGATTAGTAAAACCCAGCATCATCACCAAAATGGCTTGAAACGTGCACTTACATATGCAGGGGCTCCGGTCGCAGTCCATCCAGGAGGAGTAGGGCGAGCTGGAGGAGCAGGAGGAGTAGCCGGGCACCGTCTCCAGCTCGGGCAGATCCAGGATGCTCCTGACGGAGAAGCTGAACTTGGTCGGTGCAGCCATGTCGCGTCCTCGTGCCAGTGCAGACTCAGTCCAGGGGTTGTGAGTTTGTTTTTTTAGGAAATAAACAAGCACTCAGAGTAAGCCTGTCCAGGGAGGATGCTCTCTCTCTCTCTCTCTCTCTCTCTCTCTCTCTCTCTCTCCTCTCCACTTTACGCACTGTCCAAACACCAGTGTGTGTTTGTGTGTGTGTGTGTGCGCACTGGGCTCAGTGTTTACACAAACAGTTCTCCATAAGCTGCAAACACAAGCCTGCGCGCTTATAAAGCCTCCTCCTCCGCTGGGTACCTGAAAGGCTGGAGTGCTGTCACCCAATGACGGTAGGTGTGGAGGCTGCGAGCGGAACAGAAAAGAAAAAAAACTCCTCTCAACAATGAGCGAAGGAAACACTCGTCATCATTACAGATTCGCCCCGTATCGTCAAACTGGGGAAACAGATAATGGTGATTGTTGGAGCTGAATCACGTCTTGGGTGGCAACTGACAACAGAGGCCGTCCCATCATCAGCCCCCCCCCCCCCCCCCCCAACCCCATCCTCCTCTCCTCCCTCACTGCCTCCCTCCTCTCATCCAGAACAACGTGTCCAGCATTTGCATACAAAGTGAGCAATTAGCCTGAGAGTTGGTTTAACTAATACGTCCATTAGAGGCGTATTAATTACAGGCGTGAGAAATGTGCACTTTTATGGAAGGTGATGGATTCTCGAGCATGTGGCTTCTTGTTTTCAGAAAAAATCGTCCTTTTTCTACACTTTTTTCTGGATGATTTAAGATGATAATACTCTCAGGATTTTTGTAAATGCTAAACTTGATATTTAGTTTGAATATTTTTGTTTGTTTGACCCAGTATAACTACTCCTGGCACAGAAAAACACAGTTGGATTAATGTAAAGTATGTCCTCATAAGAGAATTTACAATTATTGAAAGTGCAATAATGAACAATAACGAAAAAACACTTAAAATGTCCTTACACCTGCAACTATACTTTATAGCTTTGTTTTATAAAATAGTATTTACTGATTAACACCAGTTAACATATGTGTCATGAAGGTGTATTTCTTGCCAGTGAATGACACTGAATTATTGTCCTGTTACAGGATTTGTTGTCATTATATCTGATAAGAATCGAATTAAAATCAGTTTCCACTTTCCAGTGTCTTTTTGTTATAGCTTAAAGTTTCAATGTCCTCAATAATGTTTTGCACGTGCAGAATTTGACCCTGAAGCTTTTTGCTGATGACAGGAAACATTTTTGTTTACAACTACACTTTATGGTGTTTTATCAAATATTTATAAATGGTCTAAAATGGAACTAAATACCTGGTTTAAAGTATAATATTGCTAAAGTAAATTAATTGTACAATAAAGACTTTTTATGTCCAACTTGAAGTTCCAAACAAGTTTCTGACAAATTGAAGCGATGACTGATCTTTGCTGACTGGATTTTATTCAGTGATAATCAAGATGAATTATCGATAATTAATCTTACTTTACGCACAGAACTTAAAGGAAGCGCTGTGGCTCAGAAATGCGCAACTTACTGCGCATTTTAACGCCATTTAATAGTGAAACAAATGGATTCCTTCGTGGAGAACACAGCGGATCTTCCTCCACTCATTCTGACGCCTACAGGCTGATTTCTTGGCTCCATCCAGACACATAAAACGCATTAAATGCAAAGCGTGAATCCAGCCTTATGTGGGGGGCTGCTGCTGTTTTTAACTCGTATTTGATATTGATATTAGGCCCTTATCCACTTCAAGCGCGGTGCATGAGGCCGGGGACGGAGAGTGGTGGTGGAACATGCCTCCCCAGTCGTCCTGGGTGGTCGGACGAGAGGGAACACAAATACATGCCAACCAGAGGAGGGGAACAAAAGGGGAAAATGTAGCCCCGCGTCCGAGACCCGTTGGAAGCATTTGTTCCAGTCAAGATTTTGCATTTGTTCAGTCCCGCAATAATGCCTGATTGACGCCCAGGCACAATGTCCTTTAACTTTGCAGGATAAATCCGAGCTTGTTCCGTGTTGTCATGGTTTTGAATGGAGCTGAATGGGATCTGGGACACTATCTACTGCTCTGCGTCTCCGGCCGCCAAGTCCATAGTCCGGGGCAATATTACACGTGTGATTCAGGACGTATTAAATTCCTTTTAAATTCCTCTTTAGATTTTCGGAGCTCAGCAAAAGTCAGTGACCCAGATTTATCCTAAACGAGCCTTTAACGCTTGTTTTTTCCCCCCATTTAAAAACCTTTACGCAAATTACGCACACGTTTCCTCTGAAAACAAACAATACCCAGCAACTTTTATGATGATAATGTGTTATCACCAAACCCTGTGAGAACCATGCCCTCCTTCAGGCTCCTTTTCTGTGTACACATCGGCCTCCAGTGGTTGACAAACACCAGCGGATTACAGTAGCGCAGGTTTGCTGAGTGGATAGTTTACAGAGGGCACTCGATTGGAGAGCAAAAACACGCACAGGCAAAGAGAAGTCATGTCCAAAGAGCGGGAATTTTCTCTGTCCACAATGACCCAGCAGCCCCTTAATCTATTTAACACCCACAGGCTTCAGCCGGAGAGGGTCCTCTGCAGCCCCAAGAGCTCTCCACTGCCAAATATTTACTCTGTTGTTCAGCTCTCCATCTCCAATCCCTCCTCAGACAGACCCGGACTCCTCTCGCTCGCTTCTGGAATCAGCTGCTTAAACAGACAGTTTGAACATTTTTCACCCGAGCAACGAGAGGAAGTCCAAATAAAGCTTTGCAGACATGAGTTAAAAAACGAGTTTCCTTCTTAACTAAAAAATGTGTTTTGGTTATTGTCCCCCTGCAGAATGATGTGCAGTTTGACACCAGGGGACCGTTTTCACATTCATCTGCTGAAGAGACAGTTTTCTTTGTTCTCACCTTAAATCAGTGCTTTGTTCATATCAGTAAACATGTTTGACATTTGGAAGCCGAACAGGAAATGCTACAACAAACCTAAAATGGAAAAACCTAAACCTCCATTGCACCTCCACTGAAAAATCTACTTTTTTTAGGAGACAACTTTTGAGATGAAAATATTTTTGCTCATTCAAATGTTGTTATTTCTTCACTGAGCATTAATGGAGTATAAATGATTTTGAGACTTTTTTTAACAAGTACAACAGAGTATTTGTTTATGTCTTTATATGTCTGACATCTCTAATAGAGACAATGAATGCACCACGAGGCCCCTTCGTACATTTCTGTATTGTTGTGTCCATATAGTAAATTCAAGTCTCAGGTCAGTATCTGGATGTTTCCTGGGCCCATCGGTTCAAATGAAAGGTGACTGCAAATAAAAGAACAATGTCCTCTGATTCGATCTTCCCTCAAAAGAGTTGGATTTAAAAATTGAACAGCACTTGGCTATTTCTTTCAAGTCTCAGGCCAAAGTTGAGATAACAAAGAAGTCGGCTGATTAACAGGCAACTTTTGATGATGAATGCAAGAAGCTGTATATGTTAAATTGGTGGAGTGTCCCTTTAACTGCTCATATCAAAGTAAATATTCATTTAACACAACATCCAGCATGTTACCACTGTGCCATCTGCTGACATCCTCACGTGCCCTCCAGCCCTGAACTGGTACTTTACATTAAGACCAGTGCAGAGATTAAACCCCTGAGATGTTTATCTGATTCCAGTCTGATTGTCCGTCACCTTTACAGCCACAATGAGGCCTCTGTTACTCCACAGCACAGCGTGATGGCTTTAGTGTAGCATCACGCTCCAGCAGCTGCACCTGCCGCCGCCGCCGCCGTCCTCGCTCCTCTCCCCCTGTCCTGTAAATACCATTAGCATTTTGGAGAGGGGCAGCAGGGGATAATTACTTGGCCGCCACATCACTCTCTGTAGTAAACTGGGGTCTTGTGAGGCGGCTTGACCAAGCAGCAGCTGTGTGTTTGCTGCTCAGTGTGTGTGTGTGTGTGTGTGTGTGTGTGTGTGTGTGTGTGTGTGTGTGTGTGTGTGTGTGTGTGCGTGTCCACAAGTCAGGTTTGTTTGTCTGATGCTTTAAGACACAAAGCCAGTGTGTACCAATGGGATTTTCACAAGTGAAGATACAAAACACAGGAAAGAGAGAACGATCCTGGAACATCAACATGAGCATTACGACAATCAAGTGTGTTTATTGAAATAGAAATCAAGAGAAACCACGTGTAGAACGACTTGTCACACACAAGGAGACGCCACTTAACACCATTGGTTTTAAAGAGAAGCTTAACACATTAAATCCTTTTAGTTTTTAAAGAAGCCAAAAGCACAATTGTACTTCTTGATTGGCATTTTCCATTGAGCTTTCAATTCATGTCACACTTTGATTTTATATTTTAAAATGTCATGATTTCAGAAAACACAAAATTATAAATGTTTTTGCCTTGAAAAATCAAGTATTATCAAATGTATGTAAAAGTAATAAATGTACTTAGAACTTGCAATATTACTTTTAATCTCTGTGCTTGTGGTGTGATTGATTATTTATCTAGATTACCAGCAGTGGTCAGTCATTGATTCATTCATATTAATGGTTGTAAAAATTAAAACTTGATTTCTATTCCCTCTAGGGGACACAGATTATAAAACACGCAAACGTAAACAGGAGTCTCTCAGAAAAAAATCAAACATCAAATATCACTTACTTTTCAGCTGAGTTGTTTCCACAGCTGCCATCAGCCCAGTCTATCTCTGTATGTGAGAGCAGCTCTGTGTGGAAGCAACAAAACTATATTTAACATTTTAACATGATCAGAACTGCTAATCTTTAATTATATTTATTATTCATACACTTGTATATTGTTCAAAATAGACGAGTAGCTCCTTTATTAATTATATCAAGACCAATTCAAGAAAAAAGTACAATAGTGGTCTTTTTCAAACAAGATTTAATTTACAAGTATTTAACTTGTGATAACAATATAGTCACTGAACTCATTGTTGTCTCGTGTCGGTTCCAGTTAAAGCTTTGAACTAAGAAACTGTGAGTCCACTGACATGCATGAGAACATAGACACTAAGGATCAGAATATAAGTGAGATGGAAATATGAAATAAATAAATAAAACAGAATCAGGCTGAATTAAACTCACATTCTAAACAGTTTGTGTTTCCATCTTTTTCAGTCATGTTCCAGATTTTGTTTTCATGAAAAAACCTGTGGAAACAAAGGGAAAGTGATTTTCAGTCACAGTGTAAAGAAACTAACTGTTTGATAAAAGAAGTAAAGGACGTTACTCTAATCTGTTACAAAGTTCTTTCTGAAAATAAAAACTTTTTACTTCTGTGCACTATCAACATTTGAAGCCTCTGAACCTGTTGCTGCTGCTGGAGACATGTTTGATACGTGGTCGCCCTCTAGAGGACACACATTGAAACTGACAGACACAGTCCTGCTTCAACCTTTAAATTCAAACCACACACTGTGGATGAAGTTCACCTCAGTCTTTATCTGCCAGGTGGAAAACACCAGAGGCTTGTTCCTCAGACGTGGTTCTTCTGTTGCTCTTCACTCTCAGCTGCCTGATGTGAAACTAAGGGATGATCAGTAGTGGGAGGATGAAACCAGCTGCTGCTCCTTCATGATGTGGGGATGTAGTTAGAGCTCCCTGTCTAACTGAGGGGTGCTGAGTCCCCTGCACACCTTTACCTCCAGCCACATTCAGACCTGCACATGAACAGACAAAGGATCAGTCACTGAGGTTGCAAACAACTGGAGCCTACACGTATTTTCAAATATTGGATCAATCAATTATTAAAAGCCAGACCTTTCATTTGGATTGATGCATTTAAAAGTGCCTTACAAGTAAAAGCCAATATAATTGACAAGCAAAGCTCCATACGCTGATTTTTCAAACACTAGAAGAAGGATGAATAAAAGCATGAGGAACACACACATAAAAATAAACTAAAATATAATCAAAAAAGCATTCACATAACTACAAACATAACTTTTAGATGTTCTCTCCTACAATCAGAGAGACGTGTCATCAGTCCTGAGCACAGACACACAACCAGAGGCTTTAACAACCATCAGCCTGTTGACAGGTGACCTGGTCCCTCACAGAGTCCTGGTCCCTGCATCATGGAGTCAGGCTGAGACACAATGAATCCACAGAACGACTCTGGCAGGTTCAGGATGCTTGGAAACAACTTTCATGTCAAGGACCAAGGGCAAAGGACGGTGACACCAAATGTTGATTAGTACCTGAAACTTTAACACAGTATTGTATGAACTAAAAACACAAGGAGGCGCTTAAAATGAAAAACGTGTAACATTCAAAACAGAAAAAAACTAGAACCTCACCAGGCATTTATATCTATTCATAACATGGAGCAGTTAATGAAAGACAGAACATATAAATACATGATATATAGTACTAGATAAAACCTATTTACCACATGAATGCTAGGTGCTGTGGGGAGCTATCACAATATGAAATACCAATTTATCTGTTTGCTAAATGTCCATTAGATGGCGCCACTGTACTTGGAATAAGCAGGTTGTGTGGTTGTGTGTTGGCAGAGGCAGTGACCCTCTGGAGACACTGAGACCAACATGGACACACAGAGAGGGACACTCCAGTGTTGTTGTCACACCAGGGAACAACTTGAGAAGGTTCTTCCTCAGTGTCCAGTTCTCTGGTGCTCAACAGCGCCCCCTGCAGTGTCACTAACTCATGCAACTTGTCATTGAATTGTGTAAAAAGCAGCAGAATCAGCTTCCACGTCAGGAGGCGTCACCAAGCTGCACGTGGACTGGATTCAGGAGGCCTCGGTGAACATTCATTGTCATCATATGAAATATTCCTTATCAATTAAGCAGATACAATATATTTAAACATAATTCAACAGCAGGATATAAAGAAAGTTATTCTAGTTTCTAACATTCCCACGTTGTATTCGTTTCCTCATCAGACATCAGGCTCATAATCAAACAACATCAGTTGTGTGTCGCTGCTCCACACGGACACACGCACGTGACTCCGCTCGGCCTGTTTGTTTATGAGGACACTGAACACTGGGTTCACTCGGTAATCTAATAACACTGTGTAAAACACTGGTGAAGCCGGGCCTGACTAATTACAGGAATGTCTCTGGATCTTAATGCATGAGGAAATTTAATATAAGTCCAGCTCAGGTATGACTCAACCGTTCCTCGGCTCTATATGGCGCATGTAACGCGGCGGTGTGGTCTGCATCAACACCCCATTTGCACGTTTCTGCACAAAGGAGACGCTGCGTAAAAGCGCAGAAAGGTTGAACTCTGCGGGTTTTTCTCCTCCGCTGTCCTCGGTGCGGGACAAAGAAAGGTCCAAATTAGGGCGGAATGAAATATTTAATACTAATGGGTGCCAGGTGCCAGACGCACAGATGTCAAAGTGATGTATGCGTAAAAGTGTCGTAAATATTGTTCATTTTTGTCGCACTCGGCTGAACTCCAGGCCAGGCCTCTGAAACACGACTACACACGTCTTTAACCCGCGCTCGTCCTCATTAAGGCCGCGCTAAAGTTACCTCGCCTCTCAACCCGGGCGAAGTGCTAACCTGCGCACAGACTTTAATGGTGTCGCTCAGGACGCAGAGGTTGGAGTCGCCAGGTTAAAGAGATGTCACCCTCCAGCTCCGTGCAGTCTTATCTGAATATCACACACACACTCCCTTTCTTTCTTTCTTTCTTTCTTTCTTTCTTTCACACACACACACAGACACACACACACACACACACACACTCCCTTTCACACAGACACAGACACACAGACACACAGACACAGACACACACACACACACACACACACTCCCTTTCACACACACACACACACACACACACACACACACACACACACACACACACACACACACACACACACACACACACACACACACACACACACACACACACACACACACACACACACACACACACACACACACACACAGGGGACAGTTAGTGGTGGCTTGGATTTCACCGCTCTGCTGCTTCCTCTTTTTACAGTAACCGGATCAGTCAGTGCGTCTCTGGCTGAGCTCAGTGTCCCGACTGGAGATGTGTCTGAAGTTTAGCAATGACTTTTGGAAATGATAGTTAACTAAAACAACCAATACAATACAATAAATAAATAATAATAATAAAAATAACAACAACAACAGTAATAATTATGTTTTTGTCTCGAAAACATTTCAGTTTATCATATTATTTGTCTATAAACTATTGGTGAATCAATATCCCATGAATTCCGCTACTGATAATGAACTTTATGCAGAAGTACTTCGATCTTGTAGTAATACTTCTGCAGTGTAGAAATACGCTGTTAGCAGTATGAGTAGTAAAAGACCTACATTAAATATTAGAAAGTAAAAATAAGAAAGTATAAGTATAAATAAAACACAAAAGGTTGTTCGTTGTGTTGAGTGGCCCATTTCAGAATAAAGTACATTCTAAAGTAAAGTAGTAATGTTAAAGTACAGGCCTCTAACTATTAATGCATTTATCATATAATAATGACTCAGTATATTGATGTTGTTTCGGGAACTGCTCTGTAGTTTCTAAATCCCTGGGATCAATAAAGTCTTATTTTGATCTATAATAAAACATTGTCATTTATTTGTCATTATTTATATCAATAACCAGAGTTATCAGATAAATGTAGTTGAGGAAAAAGTCAAATATTTTTTATGACTAACAAGCAAAAAAAGGAAAAACCCAAGAAAGTCTAAATACTCAAAATGTACTCTACTTGAGTAAATGTACTTAGTTACTTTCCAACACTGCTTTTAAGTTTTAAGATGATGGATTTGAAATGTTATCGACTTGATGTTGTAAGTGATTCTATGTTGAGTGATTTAGTTTATTTCTTTGTGCCTCAGCTTTTCAACCGAACGTCCTGCGGCCCTGTGAAGATTTATCTCTTAGATCAGATTAGAATCTCTAGAATAAACATCTGTGACGCCACAATTAATTAAATTATAAGTCTTATTGGATTGTTGTTCTATTGGAAAAGGTGGAATTCACTCCCATTACCAGCATCAACGTTATTATATATAGTTTTACTATAAATACTAAATATTTAATCAATTTCAGGTTTAAGGTTTCATGTTCGTACGATATTTTACAAGTGGAATTATTCTGATTTCCAAACAGAAATGTGAAAACGATGTAGAATCAATATTCACTATATTGACGACCTCTCACATTTCGAGGCCATTTTAATATGTAGTAAATAGAAAGACAATCCAGATGTTTACAGACATACAGATGTTCCCTGGTATTATTAACTGTAGAAATAAGAAGATAAACTCTTAATAACTAAATATGTAATTGATTTACATATGATTTTGGTTCGTTTCACAGGAGGTGGTGCAGCCAAACGTCGTGTTTAAATCCCACTGCGGATGAAACTGATCTCCATCATGATCTGAGGGACCTGGGTGACGTCTGACAGGAAAAATATTGAACAAAAATAAAATTCAGACTCTTCTTTCGATCAGAATTAATCGAAATCCTGCTGCACTCGTCGTTCTGTTTGTTTACCACGACGTGTGGCCTTTTCTTTTTTTTCCCCATTGTGACAAACTGTAGAGTTAAAAAAAGATCCTCGTGTCTCCACTTGTTGAACAAGTGCTTATTAAAATCTAAAGGTGGTTAAGTGACTTTGCTGGAGCAGATAGTTGAGGTGGGAGTGTCTGGGTCATCGCAGTTTACTGACGTCTCTGAGCCGACAGGTAAACAAACTCAGGTGGATCACGCGCGCTTTTCCTGGCACAGCCTCGTCCCCTGCGCAAATCTCTGCGGTGCGTCGGAGAAATGCAGGACTGGAGCCGCTGCGTGATTTATTGTGGAGGGGGTTTGTCACTCTGACAAGACCAGACAGTTTTCTGCACAACGCCTGAACACCATGTCTTCATTTTCCAAAAGTGAAATCCTTCACAGTGGAGGAGGACGGTGCTGATGTGTGGGTGAACTCTGTGACCTGGGAAAACAGGGCTGTGCTGCAGGGACACAAATTAAATCAAGATTAAAACGTTCATTTCACTCGATACAGATAATTATCAACATCAATGTTATTTATTTTAAGTTTAAAGACAGATTTTTTTGCTCCATGGTTGTGATTTTAAACAAAACATTTCACAAATCTGAGGTTGACTGATTATGTGTTTTACCTCCTCACTGTGCTGCTGAATGCATTAACAATACATATCATATTATTTTACATTTATACAACCTTCGTTATATTGCTAATGATGAAAATTACATCGTGAAAGTCACAGTCTTCTGTCAAACACTAACATCTAAAGGCCTGCTGCACATTTTGTACATTGTATATCACAAGAATTTGACAACTGTAAAAGTACACCACCTTGATCCCAATCTTTACATTGCATATTTGATATTCATATTATCTATTTCTACTTTTAGTGGATACAATATTTATGTTATTATTCACATGTTTATTTACAGTTTCCCCTTTCGCTGCTACTGTACCTTGGTGTATGGATTCTGAATTTCCTCCACGGAGGATCAATAAAAGCACAACTTATCTCATCAAAGCAGAATAAAACATGTTCTTCTCTCATTTTACTTTTCTTTTAGATTTGAATGAAGCACGATTTGCATAGTTTGATTTTTTTGGTGACTTTTTTAAAGGTCTCTCGGTTTGACCATGACCTTAATGGAACAAAGACAGAAAACATTACCACAGTAAAATACATTTGGCTCACACGCTCTCCTCCCTCCATGTTGAGTCATTATTAAATCTCTAACCGTGAAAACAAATATACAAAAGCTGTGATTTAGGTACACGTGCAAACTAACTTCCAGAGCGCAGAGATTCATGATGATTCATGATATTCAGCTTCACCCTTCAGGTTGTGTTTGCTGCTCTGAAGATTAGAGGAACAGATCTGCAAACAACAGCAAACAAACAAGAATTAATGGGAAATATGAAACGAAATATTACGATTCCATTGTACCAGATCAGTGGATTAATCGCACAAACATTTAATCCCATAATATCATGTTACATTACCTTCCAACCAAACAATAGTAACTTCTTGACTTGAATTATCTGAACACGTTTATAAAATATAATGGAGTTTTATGAAGAGGAAGAATATGACACTGTGGCTCTGCAAAAACTGCCGGACACGAGTGAGTAAATATGATTTTTTGCTAAACGTCTCTCATGCATTAAATCATCGAGGCACATATTTCGTGTCACGGAACCGCAGCTTTGCATTTTCTTCTGCACGAAATCCGTAAAAGCGTCAGACGCACAGAAGAGCAGAGTGTGTTGGAAACGGTCGAATCCAGTCATGCATGTGGCAAGAAAGTATTTCCTGCAGGATGTGACTGGATAACCTACATTACAGACAACAATGTAACGTTCACTGACTTTTTTGTTCATGCACCTGCAGCTATGAATAATGCAGAGCGATATTGGGGAAGTGTGGAGGCCCTCCGCCGCAGACCGTGTGCACGAGCCTGTGCTCCGCCACCCGCCGCTGTGCGGGACGAGGACACGTGTGAGTCAACCTGCTGCTGTCGGAGCTCTCGAGTCCATCGTTACACAATTTGTCAGACAAGTGATGCGTTTCCTTCACAGACGGTCTGAGCTGTTCAATTCGACATGGACGGGCTCGGGCTCGGGCTGGTGCGCGGTGCTGGCGTGTGACAGCCGTGGCTCCAGTCATGCGTGGTGGAGGCCTGTTAGCACCGGCGTGGCGTGCACGGACAGACGGAGGGAAAATAAATACATTGGAGGGGGAAAAAAATTATATTTCTGGTGGTTATTTGTTAAAGTTTGCTCACAGCACATGAAACAATCCACTGGTCCAGAGCTACATGACGAGATAATGACAAACACATGAGGATTATCTACTTCTCCCCTCAACAGGCCCATTTGATTAAAAAAATATTAATATTATTGCAATTATTAATATCTATCACTATGATACCTTTGACACACAGCCTGATATAATTACAATTATTATAGTACTTTTATTAAGATAATCACCGAGGGGGATCTAATCTAATAACTTTGTGATGTGACAATGCATCCGCCATGGGTTCAATTATTTTGCATCAATTTATTGTTCAATTTAATGCCGATGAATTCCAGTTGTGTGATATCATTTATCAAATAAACACATGGAATACAATTATTATTTTTCATTGTGCCCCCCCACCCCCACCCACACACACACACACACATGTGGCTGCAGTGTCCGGCTGGACATCTACTAATGGGGATGAGTGTGTGCTCAGTGAGAGATGGAGCAGTGGGATGGGACCTCTGCTCCCTCGCTGCTGACCTTCTGTTGTTTCAGCCACCAGAGGCTCCTCAGTGGAAACCAGTTCAGCACGTTTCCCCCACGGTAAACATCATCCCTGAACGCATTAGTGGCCGGGGAGTTGGGGCAGGGTGGGCAGGTGGGGGGGGCCCGAGCAGCCATACGGTGGTTTTTTAAAAACGAGTCCACTAATGTCCCCGAGTCCTGAGGAAAAATAACGCGTCATGCAACCAAACATATCTGTAGGAAAGCGTTAATTCACGCCTCTTTAAAAACAGAGTTGTATTTTTACGCACGGGGAGATCTGTGCAGTTGCAGAGATTTAAGGCCTGAAAATGTGGGAAACGATTAAAGCATAGTAACAGTGAGTTTACTCTAAAGCCCACAGAGCTGAGCTGAGCTGAGCGCGCTGGAACAAACAGCGAGACACACCGTGTGTACACTTTGGCCCCTCACGGCAGCCTCGGTGTTTAATGTCAGCCGTGGTTTCCAACCATATTCCAAACTGCACGGCTGCGTGGCTGCGCTGTTTGATGTTTACATGCACGTTGATCCCTCCAGGTCGTTGGGAGATGCAGGTCAGTCACGCGCTGTGGCCTTTTTTTTTTGTTGAAAAAAAGAACAGAAAATATGACACGAGAAAACCCAAAGCATGTGTCAAACCAGGGGAGAGAGAGAGAGTGAAGGCGCAAAGTTATGGTGTGTGTTTGTTTCTCGTGTCGGGAAGCAACAAATCTTTCTTATTGGCCTGCAAATGGGGGGTTTCTGCGCAGCCGGTCCATGTGTGCAGGGGCAGTAAAGTGAGAAATAATCCCCCTTTTTTAAGATATTCCTCTGCAAGCTATGAGCCTCGTGTGTAATTATGTAAAGGTTGGAACCTAAAGGGCAATTAATTTATCATACGTGAGCTCCAGAAACGTTCATATCATAAACGCTTGCTGTGCGTAATTTGGCACAGAAGGAGTAAACGTTTGGCCTGATGTCCGGCGCAATGGCTTAATGCAAATCAAATTATTTTGCTGTCTGAAAAGGAAAAAGATAAAACAGAAGTATTAAAAACACTTGAGAGAGTAATGTTCGTTTCACCCTGGTCAAAAATAAATTTAATATTTAAATTGAGACACGAGTTAAATCTGGCGGTTTAACTCTGTCATTTATTTTTAAACCAGGCAGAATCTTTTTTAAAAGTTAAACATGTTTGTGTTGTCTTCGCCTCATTTTCAGCCAAACATCACCCGGCGCTGGATGGATTTGTTTTTGGCGTGTTTGGCTGGTGATGGAAAAGTAAAAAATAAAAATACACGGGCGACAGACACTTAAGAGCGTCAAAATAATCCAATGCACGGAGGCACACTTTCTCAACATCACCCAGCCGGTTACATTATTTAACACCAATCAGTCACTCTCCTTCCATTTCCTTAATGGTGCCATTTAAAAGAAGTTGGGATGAAGGGCAGTGGAGCGTAAAGCCACCCGAAGTTAGCTTTTCCACCTTTTTGCTTTCATAGCAGAGGTTGGCTCTTCTATTGTTTTGAAAGGATTCGTCTTTGTAACTTACACACGAATGTTAATATAATTAATGGCAGCTAAACGTGTGGTTAAAATGTGCATAACTGTGCGATTTTATGGAAATATTACTATTTTCCAGTTGGCGTTTTCTCTGCGATGGTCCCTGGAGGTTTTTTTTTTTGCGCATTTCTTTATTTAGACTCACATCCAAGTTGAAAAGATCCAGATCTAATCCAAAATCTTGATATTGCTTTTTTATACTCACCGCGTGTCTCAATAACAAACGCATTCATGGTGGTATATCCCCAGCTTTGCTCTGTGATGGGACAGAGCAGGGCGAGGAGGAGGACTTGGGGAGGTGGGGTTGGGGGGGGGGAGGACGGCGGGGGTGTCTCCGTGAACTTGTCATGTCAAACTTCTGGACCAATGGCGACTCAGCTCCGAGCAATCCCGAGCGTCCATCGGCGAGCGGAGCCAATCGGCGGGGAGAGAAGAGTTGGAAGTCCAGCCTCCCGATTTCCACAGATTGAAATGTAAGCCTGTCTCCAGCGCCGTCAGGAAACAGACCGAGAATTTTGTCCCTCTTGTTCCTTATCGCACGAGAACATTTTCTTGGACGCGGCTCTGGACGGTGGACACGCTGGACGCGGAGCAGGATCCACGCAGGAGGCACAATCCGGACACCGTGTTCTTCATTTGCGGTTTTAACACTATGGGTGAGTTCAGTGTTGGATCGGGGTTCTTTTTTCTTTTTCTTTTTTCCTGCTCAGGGATGCAGCGAATTGTCCAACGTCCTGTAGGCAAGGTGGGGGAACATGGCGAGGTGTTGTCTGTCTGAGGTGCTTTGAAGGGACAGTTTAGGTGTTGATCCACAGGGGAGGAACCAGCAGACCGAAACGGTACATGTGCCAGTTACGCACAGGCTTTAGCATCGACTACAGGACGTCCGCGTGAAATTCAGCGTGTGTATCTTTCAGCGATTAGTTGACAAACCAACATTAAGCTGCACTCAACTCACAGAGATAGAGGTTTGTTTAGCTGTGAAGAGATTTCTGGTGAATTCACTTAAAATCCAAACATATGCACCTTTGCGCAATGATGGGTTCAACTGGATTTGGGATCTATTTTTGGTTAGACATTAGTCTTATGAATGGCAAAAAAAAAAAAAACATTGCATGAGCGTTTCACACCTTATTTATTTGACTCTATATAATTACATTAATTGGAAAAAGACCCAATGAATGAGTGGTTATTGAATCTGTGCTGGGCCTTGGGTCAGTGACTCACTCTCTCATTCTCATGCTCTTGTGTGTGTTTGATTTTGACACCAGAGCCAGCCTTCGGCGAGGTGAACCAACTCGGCGGTGTTTTCGTCAACGGCAGGCCGCTCCCCAACGCCATACGGCTCCGGATAGTGGAGCTGGCCCAGCTCGGGATTCGACCCTGTGACATTAGCCGGCAGCTGCGCGTCTCCCACGGCTGTGTCAGCAAGATCCTGGCCCGCTACAACGAGACGGGCTCCATCCTCCCGGGGGCCATCGGAGGCAGCAAGCCGCGGGTCACCACACCCACCGTGGTCAAGCACATACGGACATACAAGCAGAGGGACCCGGGGATTTTTGCCTGGGAGATCCGGGACAGGCTACTCGCCGACGGGGTTTGCGACAAGTTCAACCTCCCCTCCGTCAGCTCCATCAGTCGGATCCTGCGGAACAAGATCGGGAATCTGTCCCAGCAGAGTCAGTACGAGTCCGGCAAGCAGGGGCCTCATCCCCCGCCACAACCAACGTTACCCTACAACCACTTATACTCATACCCGACTTCCAAAGTGCCCACTCCCCCTGGCATGCCCACCCTCCCCGGACACATGGCCATGCACAGGATATGGCCCTCGTCGCACTCTGTGACAGATATTCTGGGGATACGGTCTATTACAGAGCAACAAAGTAAGCATGGCTGCATGGAGGGCGGTTACTTCTGATTGTTGCACTGCATTTTATCCAACTTTGGGTTTTTACGCACGACAGTGTCCACGCGTGTGTGAGAGGGGGTTTTCATTTCTACTCTAATTGTTTAATAGCACCAAACAAAAAAAAAAAGCTCGAGCTCTCAGGCCTCTGTGGAGATCTGACCTGCAGCTACACGTCACTTTCTCGTGCCCCTTCCGTGTGCTATCACTGCGCATTGTTTTTTTCTGCCTTGCGCCACGTCGTGTCTGTACAAACTAACCCTCCAACCCAAACTAAAACCACCTGAAAAGACGCGTAAATTGTCCCCACAAGTGACGTGCTGCTCGTACGTCCTCCCATATCACACAGGCCTGCTGATAGTGGTTTGAGGGGGGAGGCAGGTCAGTGCAGAAACAGATGGTCCAGCTTGCAGTAATGATTAAAAGGCGGATGTGGAATATTGGAGGGAGATGGAGTTGGATGAAGTGTGCGGAGTGTTCGCCATGACTCGGGTCTGTGCGCGCGCCTTAAGATACATATTGCGGCTGCAGCCTGCGTGTTTGTGTTTGTCGTGTATGTGTCACATGCAGGTAGAGGCCCTGATAACTTTGGCTCGCGTCTCCACAAAGACCACGACTGTTTTGGAAACAGTGAAACAGGACCCGGCATAAATCAGTGTTAATGGCCGGCTCGGTGTTGTGAAAGGCATTTGTTTCTCTGGGAGCTCGTTTTGCAGAGGCACGAGGGGAAGTGCTGTCAGTCCCCGCTGTCAGGGTCCAGCAGGGCGGCCGCGCACAAACACGCCCCGGCTCCTCTGCGCTCCAAGCCCGCTGCGAATAGCTCGCTGCTCGGCGAACTGCACGAGACTACACGTGAGGGAGATATGGAGGAGAGTCGACGAGGGGAGGACTGTGTTTTTTAGAAAGTGTAGCTTTATAAACAATTCATGCATTTCCAAATTATTAGCAGATGTTTGTGGCAGGTTTTTGAATGCAGGGTTAAGGGCTTTTGGAGTCGACTTAAAACGCCAAAGATTATTTGCACCAGAGTGAAGATTATTGCTATATATATGGAAATTCTTAGAGAAAATTAAGACAATATTTTCATGGTTAATGTTATAAATTATTAGTGATTTTACGCATCTTAATTGTCGTGCATGGGCCACACACACCATCTAGGCTACATAGAGTAAACTGTTTTGGATTAATTCAACACAATGCATCAGAGATACACTTGACAATAACTGCAGTATTACATACAAATATTTAACATTTTAAATAAATGCTCATTATTTGTAGCCTTGTTGGACTTGGTTTCCCAGTGCAGACGCTGAGGATCACGTGAGGTATTAAATCTATTACGCACAAAAAAAGACGGTGAAAGAAAATATGATTCGTCCCGGATGAGGAAACGTTTTGTTGTCCCACTTCCACCAGTGACGTTTTTACTTTTATCAATCTACAACTGGGCCTTGATCTGATGCACAGGACGAACCAAAACAAATAGCTTCATTCAGTCTCAATACATTTTCTTTAAGGAAACAAATGGCACCTTGTTACACCTTCTTTACAATAGTTCTCAGTCCTAATCCAACAAAAAGGTGATCAATTTAATTGATTATTTGTTTTAGAAATTAGTGAAAATATCTTAATTTTATATGAAAAAGATATTATCCAACTTTCAGGCGATTACACAAAAAAACAATCCAAACCTAATCTCAAAACCAGATTATTTAAAGTCTGTATTTTCCATTTTTGTTCCAACTAATCTGGAACAGGACAAGGTTATAAAAATAGGAGCTTTGACGCATTTGAAATCCCACTGACACATGAGCTCTGACTCGGTGAACTGACAACTGACTGCCTCAGTGCTGAATGTCTCCGGGTTTATTGTGTCTCATGCAGCTTAATCTGGGCCTGATGTTTGTGTGCGAGGCAGAGACTCTTGGTTTTTTTTTTTTTACTTTCCCCTTCCACCCTTCATCTGTACAGAAAACCCTCCTCTTCTCTTCTCTTCTGCCCCTGCCCCCCCCCCCCCCAGTTAGTGACAGTCCATCCTTTCCCTAAGCCAAACTAGAAGAATGGGCCGCAATAAACAGGACTCATTTCCCAGCAGCCACCTCTCCACTAGTCAATGGCGTGGATAAACCCGCATTTACACGCAAAACACACGCAGGTAAACACGGAGAAACGAACTCCTCTCCTCTTTTGTACAACAAAGTAAAAAACCCTCCTGGTGGTGAGGCCATTCATCTAATCCCAATCTTTTTAAATAATATTATTCAGATTATTATGTGGCCCTGAAGTTCCCCCCCTCTCACAGTATTAACGCGCTGCTTCTGGTTTCTTTTATACCTTATTATTTTATTTTTATTCTGGCTTCATAAGGTGCAGCCACTTCCTGTCGGTCCTGCTGCATGGTCACTGCTTTTTATGAATCCTCACAGTGTAAATTATAAAATGATAATTAGTGGCTGAAAGAGGTTTGGATTGCCTACACTTATTCTATTGGTTTCTTTCTGCAGCTCGTTGGGCTCTTGGAAATTAACTGTGACTGTAACTACACCAAGAAACTGAAAACTTACACTTAGTCTGCTTTCATTTTCCTGTTAAATTATTCTAATAAGCAATTTTAAATATTTAGGGTTCAAAGTTTGAGCCAAGATACTGAACTTTTTTATTTTTATAAAATAAAATAAAAAACGCAGTGGCCTGTGTAGTAATATTTTTTGTTTAAAACAAGTGTGGTGCAGGCATTCAAACTTTGGACATAATAAAAAAAATTGTTCAAAATAAATCTGAAATCTAGAATAATAAAAGCATCAATGACAAATTCTCACATTTGCGTTAATTTGAAACAACGTACATTTCACAATATTTAAAGTTGAGGACTCTCCCTATATTTCTTATAAAAATAATATATTTAATAATAATTTATAACTTTTGGGTCTGTGGTCTAAACGTCCCCTCAGAGGCTTTTATTTTTTATTGCGCAGATTTTTTCCCTCTTACTTTTAAAGGACGTGCGATTCTCGCCAGATAAAAAAAACGAGAGATTGATATTTGGCCTCTTCGTCTCGGGCTCAGTTTTCACGCTGGGACCAGGAACCTTTTCAAAGTGACACCGGACACAGCGACTTCCCTCAAGGTCTCGAACCAACAGCTCAAGTGAACCATTAAAGTCTTTAAATGACAGAGAATGGTGAAGACGGAGGATCAGCTTCTCCTGTTAAATGGATCTGATCCCTTTGTGACACAGTGAGAGACGAGACACGCGTTAAAACGTCAGACTGAAAGTTTCCAAATCTTTCATTTGCTTCCTCGTTTTAAAGCAAACTTAAGTACATCAGATTTTAAAATGTCAAAGTTTAAAACACTTTTCTCAAGTTTAATTTTTGAATCATTTTCTCTCAAGGTGACTGTGAACGTTGAGTTCATTCGAAGCATTAAACGCTTTAGTGACGAGGCCTCAGTCTCTTCTTCAGAGACTGCGGTCACAGCAGGAGGCCTATGGGCGCCCTGCAGAGGGGGTGGGGGGGGGGCACCCGTGGGACCCTCGGGTTGGTTTTTAATTCTGGAAGATGAAGAGGAAGATGAAGAGGAAGAGTATTATAAAAACTACATGTAGGTTTAGATCATGTCCACGCGGCAGCTCGGAGGTGGATCCGTTCATGTTCGTCAGGAAAACTGACTTTTAAAAAATTGAAACAATTATATAATCAATATTTCATGTCTTTTAAGATTCGCTCTCGCCATTATTGAGATGATATTTAGGTTTTTCAGTTATTTATTTGGAATATATGAAGTTTCGATAATATTTGGATGAAGGTGCTTTTTTAAAAATTATTATTCAAGTCTGATATTAAAGATATTAAAATATCACCATTAACATCTTGTGACCAAATAGACCTAAATCATAAAAATATATAAATTATAAAATGTGTGAGGTTATTTTAAATAAAATACACACATACATGTTGGCTTTTTGTGAGATTACATATTTTTTAGATGGATTTTCTATACACATCTTTGCAGATATTCCGTCAGATGATGAGTGGTGGACAGAATAATAGGGACACCTGAACAAACTGCGATAAACACACAACCATCTGTAAACCTTCTCCATGTTGTTGACTTTGTGTCAGACAGGTGTTGATTCATCTCTGGTCCCTTGTGAGGCCGTGATGTTCATGTAGCAGCAGATCGTTTCCTTAGTGTGTATATGTAGAACTTTTGTGTGTATGCAGTGGGTGTGTGTATTTATGCTGTGTGTGTCTTTGTGTGTGTGTGTGTGTGTGTGTACTGCTGAATGTGTTACACGCTGTGATGAACCGAAATGATTTGAACTGAAAAAAAAACCCTGAAACGCAGCTAAAAGCCTGTAGAGCGTTTTATCAAACACGCCGTAGACGTGAAGACACACAAACACCCCCCCCCCCCAGACACCCACAGTCACCCGACACACACCCACAGACATGTGCACACACACACAGAGAACCAGTCTCCTCTCCACAGTCGTGCATCACAATCACCACAAATGTCAGCTTAGAGGATAATTTTTCACGTCTCCTTTTTTCTGTGCGTCCGTCCATGAGAACGAGTCGGAGGAACAGAAAAGATCAGAATAGTCGAAAAATAATTCCCAGTAGTCGCAGACCACCCAGGAACAGAACATTTCGGCCTCCCTGTTGAAATGCTTTGGTGAATTCCCCAAGTTAAGTCCTGTCGCTGTGCCAGAGAAGCAAAGCCCATTCATGCTTCGAACTCCACGCTCGCCTCGTTCTCTATCATATTTCCCCTCTTCCTGCCCTTTCACTCTCAATCTCTCATGACATCTGTTTTGTGGCGCACCCCCCCCCCCCCCCAAACCGCCCTGTCTCCCATCGTCTGGCGTGGTATATCAACGTCCAGCTTTAGGTAGAAAACAACGTCCCGCTTCCAGACGGGGGGAAATCGTGCATGTATGGTTTTTTTATGCATGTTTAATGTGTTCCAGGGGCATGAGGGCGAATAATTGATCATCCATACTTTCATCAAAATTGGTAAAAGTGGTTTTTTTATGTGGTGGCTGTGAAGCTAGAATTTAAGCCTGTGCTGTTTATCATTCAGCCGTCACTTGTCCTTTCACTTTCTTTGCAGCTCGCCTCAGCTTTTTTCCATTACATCTCAGCTGCTAGTGTTTGTGCGCGCGTGTGTGTGTGTGTGTGCGCGTCTACCTGGGCTGGAGTCACTAAATAACTCAAACCTGGAGTCTCAGTAGAAACTGGCTGTTGAGTGGCAAATTATTTCCTGTTTTGACGTTTTCTGAGGGAAACCAAGTGATGAAAATGACTAACTGCGATTTCTACCTCAAACCAGGAGGCCAGAGAACAAGTGAACAGTTGACCTTTCACACCTTTAACACAGATCCACACCTTCTTATCGTCTCTCCTTTCTCACCCTCTTTTCTACCCAGACGCCGAGTGGATCGCCCACAGCGAACAGCTATGTCACAGCGCCCAGCATCCCTCCCTACCACCCTCCCACCCGAGTGTCACCCTGCACGGGGTGCAGCGCCACCACGTCGGCCTGTGTGACCGGAGCCACATGGCAGCCGGCCAGTGGCAGTGCGCTATCTCCCCACAGCTGTGACATCGCCACACCTCTGGCCTTCAAGAGCACGACAGCCAGCCGTGACGCCATCCCACCCGGTCACCACCTCGGCGCTGTGAAGTCGGCTGACTGATGGGGGGGGGGAGAGGGAGAAAGGGGGGAGGGGGTGGTGTGTGAGATATGGCGAGGACAGTGAAGACATCAAGTCTGTCTAGTGTGGCTACATTTCAATCTCACTGCCTCCCTTTGTACGAGGGCCTCGGGGGCCCAGGACCCATATTTGCGCCGCCCTCCTCCTCCTCCTCCTCCTCCTCCACCTCCTGATCCTCGTCCCTGCTTCACACAGTCAGACCAAAGACAGAGGGAATACACATTCTGTCCATTTTACAGTGTGTGAAAGAACTTGCAGGGCAGGTGTAGTGAAGGACTGATGTATGACTGCTTCTCCTCCATCCATCAACACAACTCCTCTCAGATTCTTTACTGCGTTCTTCTGCTGCGAATGTCTTTGGGCCAAAGGGGGTAATGTATAACTTCAAGAAAAAGCAAATCAAAGAAGAGGGGGGGGGGGGGGAAACTTTGCATTAGCGTTTTCAGGGTGCTTATTATTTGCTTGTTTTGTTTTTGTATGCTTTTTGTTGTTGTTGTTCATGTTTTTGATAAAAAAATAACTGTCCTATGGTGCATTGTTTTCCCACTTCTCAAAAAAAAAAAAAAACGTGGCCTAAGTTCCAGAGAGAAGTTTATTTATTAGAAAAAAGGTACGTTGAATGAAGAATGGGAATCTCCACGCATGTTTAGACAAATTGGCCTCGGTCTGATGTTGGAGTCGAGAGAGTTAACGATTGAAAAATGTTGCACAATGAAATTGAATGTATCTTATTAAATTGTTTGGCTGTTATTGGTGACATTTTTGCCAGTTGATGTTTTGGGGGAGAAATCCTGAGCATGTTTCATTCCAAGTATATTATTCATCTTCACTCTTCACTCTTCCTCAGCAGCGTAGTGAGGCCAGATTAAGGATATGGCAGCCGACCGGCCTGTTTTACACGAGCAGGAAACTGCTTTTCATGAAGAAAAAAAAAAAGGCATGCTCATACTAGGCCTGTATTTTCTATTACCAGGTTTCACGGCTCACTAGGAAAGCTCATCAGAAATGCTTGACACACGCACACGCACACACACACACACAGTGTCTCCACATACTGCAATTCTGTCAAAATCCTTTGGACACTGAAACAACACGGACCAGGTACATGTCCTCTCAAGCCCTTTCTGTATGCCTACTCTTAGACAATAATATTCTATTAGACAAGTGAGAAGTAATGAATAGTTTCAGTTAATATAATTAAATTCCATTTAATTATTTGGCAGACGGTTACTGGAGGACAAAACTAAAGCTTCAGCAGAAGAGTTTGAATGAAGAACTAAATGTATTCAATAAGTCTGTGAGATCTGGTAAAGAATTGCAGCAAAAATAGGGGCTTAAATTAAATGAAAATATATAATATATAAAAAAAATTCTGATGAGGGTTAAGTGTTTGAAATAAATCTAAAATGCTGTAGTATTAACAAAAGAGAGATGTTTCCTAATCTCACTTTTCATTGTTTTAAATGTGAATGTGCCTTCACTAAACATCTCATGAGGAAGTGATAACTTTTTTAAATCCCGGATGTCCTTTTTAAATAATTGCAAATGTCTTCTGCCATGCGCTATAATTTTAATAATTTCAACCAGTTTTTTTTTTTTTTTTTTAAATGGGAGCAAATTTTGCGTTTTGATTGAAGGTGTGTGCGAGACGCTGTAATTCAGAACAGGACGGTTCGCTGTGCGGAGGACTCCCAGACTCCCGGGGCGAGGTGGAGCCCGTGTGCACTCAGAGGCCCGACACTCATTGTCCTGTAAGTCTCCAAGGTCATCAGACATGTGACCCCGACGCGAACCTTCAGCAGCCACGAGAAAAAAAAAAGTAGCCAAACAGGCGTCGTCAGGGTTCAACTCAACGTGTTCATTACAAGAGAAGAAAAAAAAAAAGTAAAGCGCGCACAAATGACACGTTTGTGAAATGATGCAAAAATACTTTCAGGGAAGTTTAGCGTAATAGATTAGGAGTTGCCTGCAGTGATCGGAGGTTTAAACACACCGTGGTCCAGCGGGGACGTAAAGCTGCTCACCTGCTCTTTAACACAGCCTTTACCTGCTCGCTGAGAGCCGAGGTTTCCATTCCTCCTGTTGTTACAACATAAACAGTCCCTCCGTGTGACAGTGTCAACAGTCCTCCCCATGCGAGGGCTGATTTGACTTGGAAAGCAATGTTCCCCGCATCCAGTGGTCACGGACCGTTGCTCAGGGATCGTAGTGTTTCTTTGACCGTACGTGAACCACATCACAGGGACGTGATGATTGTACATTTGCTGTACCAGCACGGCCCCCCCTCAACCATCCTCAATCCATCACACACTGCAAATGATAGTTAACTCTCCGAGTGGCATGGAGAAGTCGTAACTTGCTCCGGTTTTTTGTTTTGTTACCTCAGCCTACAAACAACAACTTTTCCTTTCAACTACGCTACATGAACCGAGCGCAGCCTTGTTAGCCTCCTCTGACTCACAACTAAATTAAAATGTGGTCGTCTTAATTGACGCCAGTATTGAAAAAATAGGAACAGTGTGTTTTTTCGAGACAGGAGGAACAGTTTCTCAAAAGTCTAATAACCCTTGTTGTTGTAGTAGTCTAATGTTGGTCAGCTTTGTGGGAGCGAGGTCTAAAAAGGCTGCGCTTTAAAAATAGGGGCAGACACGTGTTTATAATTAATGATGTTGAGTCTGACTTCAGTGTCATATGGTTATCTTTACTTTCCCACATGCAATCAGAAACAAGACAGCCATTTGCAGAGTAACACAGTGCAGAGTAGGTAACGCCGGCTGAACACAGCACTTCGTGTGTGTTTCTGCTCAGCGCACGTTTTTTAAAAGAAGCTGACAACAGCCAGAATGTTTTCTTAATGCCTTAAAACAGCAGCGTCGTGCAGACAGGTGAGTAAAACCTCTCGGAGAGGGAGAGAAAGAAAAAAAAAAAAAAAAAACCAGCTGTGGTTGGAAAATCAGAACATGTCTGGTTCTGTGTCTTTGGTGTGTACACATGTGGCTCAATCACACCAACCTGAATTACTGGAAACCTGGATATTTTAATACAAATATTAATCACGACCCATGTGTGCACTGGGAAAGACAGGTACAGCCTTGTAGTCCTGTCAAAGTGGAACCACTGGATTGAAACGTCAAGGGGGGGGAGATGATGAGGAACATACATGGGAAGGGTGTCGGGGAAAATGAGGAGAAGGGGACTTTGCTGCTGAAGATTTATGATCCGGGCGCCGTGCGCAGGGAATCCAGGTGAAGGGTGGCTCTGCTGTTTCGCTACCAGCAACACGCGAGACACGTTACAAGCTGTCAGATGTGAAACAAACATACATGTTCACGTCTCCATTACAGAAAGGACAGGTTCAACGCTTACAATTCCATCAGTCTGCGGGCCCGCAGTTGTTAAGTCTATCACCTCAGGCTCCAAGGGCCAAAAAAACAAAAACCAGGAGCCGTTCCATCCTGGCAGAGGAACTCCCACAATAATGACTACTGTCAAATGCCAACGTGGCTCAGGATATGCTGCTACAAGATGAGGTTAAGATGAGTCTCTTCGGGAGCAGCCACCAGCCCTGAGGCTGTGCAACAGGTGTGTGTTTGCATGTGTGTGTATGTTTGTGCATATTTGTGTAAGAGATAGACTGGCAGTGGGAGAGAATGTGTGCGGTAACCTCCACTCCGCCCCCCAGCCCCCAAACCCAGGTCCTGCAGCCACATTTGAATTTCTTAAGCTTGTTGTTTTAACTTGCACTTAAGCTATGCTCCGGCACCGACTCCGCACCACCGCCAGAGAAAAGACTGACACTTGGTTGGCTGAGACGACGTCTACGGGCTGACAGGCCCTCAAACAACAAAGGGCTCTGATGGAGGGGAAGACGAGGAGGAGGAGGAGGAGGAGGAGGAGGAAGAGGATACACTTATATCGATGGAAAGGCTTCCACAGAAGACAAAACATGCAACAACACAAGGTGACTGTTACAGGACAGAGAATTACCCAACACACAACGAGGAACCAAAGTGAGGAGTCTGATTTCAATTTTTTTTTTATTATTATTTGTTACCAATACATGCAAATAACTGAACAAATTCTATTCTAAATTGAGATAGTAAAAAAAAAAGAAAAAGATATTTGTCCAATTTATAGATGATACATTAAAATATCAGTCATGCAATAAAAGTAGCTCAGCAACAGGCCTGAACATACACACATACAGTTTTCTATACCCATAAATCCTTATTAACGGCACTACTGTGGATATTTGGTTTGTTTGAAATACGCAGTGAGGCTCAGTACAATGGCTGTGATCACAGTACACGTGTTCGATCTTGTATGTTTGATGTACATGACGAAGTGTATATACAGAACGTGTATATGTATGTGTGCATAATGAACTGTTGCTGAACTGTTGCTCCTTCATGAGCAGATGACTCGGGTATACGAGGCTCAGCGGAAGTTCCAGTTTGGTCAAATAACTTGTGCAGCTATATAATGATGATATATAATCAAGTCCTCTATAGTGGGACCAGTTGTTTTTTTGGACGCTAGATTAAAAAATAAACTTTTATTTTTCTATTTTCACAGATTTCCCTAAAAATAATCAGTGAATTCTCATGAAATAAATCAGACAAACTTCGTGGACTAATATCTATGAGTGTTTTGCAATCTGGTGCAGCTTGATAGAATTTAATGGGACTGTTGGGTGCTGGCGGAATGTTTTTAACAGCTAAACCCTGGAAAGCCTGATTTGAAATATCGAGCATTTCTTGTCGTATTCGTGACTAAATAAGCAACAATGAACATTTATTATTATGCTTTTAAACTCACAAAGACACAGGCTGCTTCATCAGGACGATGAGGATGTGGTTTGAGCTGATTCGAGGAAGAGAACTGGCAACATCAGCATACAACTCCTCAACTGTCATCAGATTTTGAATCAAATATTGCTTCACTGTGATTGGCTCAGAGAGGCATGTGACATACACTCAAAACCAGTGAGAGGAAATAGAGGAAAAACTAAATATATCAAAAATATTGTGCTCATTGTTGAACATCTTTAGAAGCGAAGTGAAAAAAATGGTTTTCAGGGCCTTAAACCCCCGATTGACTCAGTGTTGAAAAACACTGGAACTGGTTTTACATTGAAATGTGTTTTTCAGGCAGTTTTGAAATATTGCAGCTGTTTTGAATTAATGTCTGATAAAAACGACTTGGATAGAGATGTGGGGTTCTCCTTCGAAAGCTGCTTTCTAGCACTAACTGGAATGTAGATTTTGGTCTTTTTAATAACAGTGTATCGTTGAACAAAGATGAACTCATTTGGTCTCATGTTACTGGAGTCAGGTAACCGTATTGGGATTGAGGCACAACCCATAAAGGCACTCCGGTGGTTTGTTCTTCCCTTTTTGTTTTTGTTACCAGTTCTTGTGAAGCCAACCGGACACGTATTCATAGACCAGCAGCATCACTGCTCCACCTGTGAAACAACACAAGACAGTGACTAAAAACACATGTCGAGGTGAATAAACCACACAATGTTTCCAGTTAAACAACCGACTACTTTGTTACTGAGAAATGAAAATAGGAAATACATCTGAGAGGGAAGTAGGAGGAAGAATAATTTAGCTTTGTTTCCAATCTCAAAACAACTAATAAGGTCAAGTTCAAACTTTTTTTTTATCTTCAATATAATGAGCTGTTTCGTTACCTGGTCCAAGCCTCATTATCTTGGGCACCAGCCCCTTGTACAGAGCCAAGTATCTATAAAACAAAAATAGAACAGTTATATTCCAGATCATGAACATGTAAAGATTCCAGGATGAATATAGGATATGCTGATCCATGTATTATGGAGCAGTGGAACATTACAAAGTACATCTGCTCCAGTACTGTACTTATATAGAGCTCTGGGGTACTTGTTATTGACTTTGAGTATTTTTGCCTGGAGGCAGCTATGTCGTAGGATTAATAATCCCACCTTCACCAACTGAAACATTAAATCAATACATTAAAGCATCAATCGTTATATTCCAACACATTAATGTACAATATTCTGAATAATGAGCACTTTTATTTTTAGAACTGTCGGTTGTTTATTAGGCTTTTACTCTTCTCCTTTTACCTTCAAATTCCAAATGCATGACTTGTACTTCTACTCTGTCGTATTGCTACAGAAGTGAAAAAAAGAATGACTGCATCTTCCACACATTCCTTTCATATAAAGTGTGCTCGTGTCCTTGCATGTGAATGTGTGTTTACGCTGTGTAAGAGTGTGGAGGGGACTTCTTGCCTGGCTGCTCGTCTGTCTGCTGGCCGGCCTCTCTGTCACCCAGTCAGGTACGTAGCTTAAGTCTAAGGGCCAGCACTGGCGAGTACCTGCCCCTTAATGCATTCAAGGTGATCAGTGGCTGCCTGCCTCCGCCTCGTGCTCCCTGTCCTGCTCCCTGCCCCCGCCACTGATGGCGTTAATAAGGCTCGACCCACTTCCTCCCTGGCCCTCTGTCTGATTAGATTGACCTGTGGAGCGCCGCGCGGCTCGTTAGGGTCTGCTTAACGACGTCTCCCATAGGGACCACTAATTAGCAGGGACTGTGTTGTGTTAGAGCAGGGGACTGGATGTGGCGGCGGGGGCACCCTCCACGCACCCCTGCGACGACAGCGTTTCAGTGCTGTTGCTGCAGCAGCCCCCAAGGCTCCTGCGTCCACTAACTACAAACATCTCGCTGGCCCTTGTCTCGTGGTGCTGCATGGGGGGAAAGTGGAAAAGCCTAGGGCAATTGCTAACATAACATAGATCTTTCCTTGAAGCTTCCATTTAGAGCTGTCATTCTCCGAGGCTTGAAAATATGTTAACATTTACTGTACAACTGACAGACTGCAGAAATGTATGATCACACGTGGGGAACAAAGCCCGGAATCTAACGTCACTTTTTGCTTTTCCATTCATCGGATCACAGCTGTGCATCGAGTTATTCATTCAGTTCCTCTGTAGGAAACTCAAACCCTACGATGAAGCCCTGTTAACCCGCTGGTGCATTTGTCTTCTCTGACAGCCAGCTTGAAAGATAACCAACTATCAATTGCTAACAAAACAGACAAAGTGGCTCATTAATTCTTGGATGCAGCAGTGACAGCATTTTAAATTTCATCTTGAGGATTGTCCACTTATCAGCCCCCCCCCTGATTGTTCGTACCCCTCCTCCCGGGACACAAGGGCCATGGTCTGGAAGCAGGTGCGATACTTGATCTCCCCTGGCACAGGCTGCGGGCCTTGGATGCGGCTCTTGGCTACGTCGAAGGGGATGTTCACACAGGAGGAGATGGTCCCAGACACGAGGCCGATGGCGAACTTCCTCATGAACTCAAGGGTCGGGTCCTGGAGAAGAGGAGGTGATACAGGATTAAAACAAAGTGGTATATGTGCATTCAAGTTACTGTAAACGTTCCCAGAGTGGGCGCCAGGTGTTGCACTTGGTGGCACAAAACATAAATGGAGAGAAAGTAAAGCAGCCTCGTGGAGCTGACAAAATTAATGCTGATACATTATATGCATATGTATGTGAGCGAAAGTGAGGAGAGCATGGGCTTGTGCATATGATTGCAAAGCTGGCATGAAAGCCCTGATCATTTTATGGTAGCGGGGGGCAGATTAGTGTTTCCTGAGTGTGGCGCAGGGCTCTGATTGGCTGAGCAGAAGCACATGTTCTCCGGGGAGCCAAGACAGAGGATTTATAAACAGGGTTCATGCAGGCAGACTGGGGAGGCATATGGGGACAATTTGGGTAATTGGGCTGTGACTCGGCACAGGGGTATTACTGTACCAAAGAAGCCCAGACTCAGAGAGCTCTGACAGCTAATTGGCCAGGATATTTTTACAAATGACAGCAGCCTCTCTAGTCCAGGCCTTTCTCAAGCGGCTGGACACCCTGAGAGCCGAGGTAAATCAACAGCTAATCCCACTTCTTCTGTTTTTCTCGAGTGGGGAAGGGGGCAACGTACCCGCAGCTTAAGTACACCCATCAACCCACTTCCTAAGAGCCTTGAGCAAACATCTCCTCACGCATTCACTTGTGAATGATGGCAGTGTGCTATCTGCCTCCTTTGTACTATTCAAATGGCGATACGAGAGGAGCCCGAGCTCGGCCGGATAAATTTGACTACCGACGTGTTTGATTTACAAACTCATTGCTTATGTTGCTCCCAAAAAGGGCTTTGGAGAAATGCCACTATCAGCTCCGCCTGCGAGCTGCCCGGGGCCCACAATATTTATCCTCTGCTGCCTCAACAATGGCCGCTCACAAACAGGATCATTCCATCGATGTACATACCGATGGCTCATTCCCAAAAGCGACAGCCACAATCTGAGACGAGAGCTATTTGAGTCATCTAGCCACGTAATTATCTTTCACAGAGGATGACCACTTGGTCCGCTGTACATCATGCGTCACTGGAAAAATGTTGAAAATATAGCAGAGCCTGGGCTCCCGCTGTAACCCTCTCTTGAAAATAGTGCCGTTGTCTGCTTCCCATTAGTTCATTGGAGTTAATCTAATGCTCCAGTTTGTACATGTGGAACTGGCGTATGGTAACGTTTCCATTAAACAAAATTAACTTTTGTTTGGGCCATCAGGCCCTGCCGGATGTGTAACCCGAGACTTTGAGGATGTTATGAGGAGCAAATAGACGAGGTATTAGCGAGCTGATCTTAGAAGCTCCGCTCTGATTTTTGCTTCCTCCTTGCCCTGGCAGTCAGGCGAACTAATCACACTGTCAAACACTTGTTATTCCCCACTGGCAAGGTGGCTGGGACACGTGTGTATCATGTAGCCTGAGGTTAGCTAACTAGGTGTAGTCAGGGTTATAAATTACAAAGCAAAGCTAGAGCGTGCGTCTGTCACTTGGCTCGCAGTTTGCATTTGTGGGCAATAAGCAAAACAGAGCTGTGGGTCAGAGTGTGATCATAGATTTTGATTGGCGTGTTACCGGGCTGGTTGGAATAGCATCCTTGACATTGAAGTAGAAGCCAAAGTAGATCATGTTGAAAACTCCATGGCGTCCGAGTGTTGATGTTAATCCTTTATTCAGACCCTTCAGTCCAAAGCCGTCCGACTTAATGATGCGTCTGGCTTGAGCAAATGAGGAGGGTTGCTATATTTGAGAGAGAGAATTCAGAAGGAATACATGTCAAAAAGGCTGACGCAGAAACCACTGGGCCTCTGGAGAAATGTGCACATGACCAACACTTTAAAAAGTCAAAGCAGTATTTTATTTCTATCAACCTCTTTGAACGAATCTCGGTTGGCCTGGAGACTGACTTTCACCACTTCGAACGGATTGACGACAACAGCCTCAGTCAAGCCTGCGCCAAGCCCGGCTACAGACAGCGCCTGTGGAGAAGATGGACATGATTTAGGACTGAGAATGTGGAGATAATATTTGGGCAGAGAGAAAAGCACAATAGATGATGAGGACGGCTGCCAATACGTCCAGGCTGCGAGAGCTCAGCTGAGTTGTAGTTTTGTTTTTGGAAACTTGTTCCTCAAGTCTCTTTGTTGCGTCTGAACTGGACATTTCTGTCAGGGCTGTCATTGTTGTCATTTGACATTTGTCTGAAGACGCAGATGGCAGCTGTGTTTGTTATCATTTGCAAAAAATGTCCGATGACAGACAAGAGATTGAACAAAAGAAAGAAAGAAAGACGGAAGAATGTGAGAAAACAAGTGAGGCATTTAAGAGTCATCATTACAAAGGAGGACAATTAACATATCTTAATTATAAAACATTAACTTTCTAATAATCAAAGCACTTTAATTAATCCAATGTTTAAAAAAAATAGGACAAGATGGATAACATGTAATAAAAACACCAGCAATAAATAAATCTGTATCCCTGACAAGTAATTAACAGTGGATGTTGCAACACTACATGTATTTCCATTGGGCTGCGCACGTGTGTGTGTGTGTGTGTGTGTGTGTGTGTGTGTGTGCGCGCGCTCAGAGAGAAGCGTAATGGGAACATGTCAAGAACGTGTCTATAGCTCATTACTCTTCCTGCCTCTTTATCCTGCTGTCAGAGCCCCGGGACCCATCCTCTCAGACAGGCCTGGCGATGTTTACACAGCCAGCGAGCCACGTTTTAATTCCTTATTTGTGTTATTACTGTGTGTGTCCTCATTAATCAGAGTGAAGGCATTCAGCTGCACCATGCGAATAGGAGAGAGAGCGAGAGGGAGGGAGAGAGAGAGAGGGAGAGGGAGAGGGAGAGAGACAGACATTCAGAACCGATCCTAATCCACTTGCACTAATGACCAGATGAGAGGGAAATGGAGCTACTTGAAGATAGTGAGAAGGAGGCGGAAGAGGAGGAAGAAGAGGAAGAAGGGAAAATGATGGATGGGACAGGTAAACATTTCTCCACCAATGCTGTGAAAACAAGCCGCAGATATGCGCCGTGCTGGGACAGCCCCAACGCTTAGTTACAGGTATGTCATCCATCACGGCTGACACTTGGCTGCCAACTGAAAAGGTGGTGTGTGATGACCGCACCTCAGCAACGCAAATCTGTCCACCTTAAAACTCTGAGTCAGTGTAACAGAAAGCAGGTTAGTCAATAAGGATGGAAGCACTTGTATGTTCACGGCCTGTGGTGTAACCAGTCTCCAGAACTAACAACCGCCAATCAAACATAGAGTAGAGAGCGTTTGTTAGGACTGAGCATGATTTTGCTGACTGGATCTGGAACTAAACAATGTACTGTGTAGGTTTAACACAAGAATACAATCCTTATTGTTAGGACTCACAAATACATCTTTATTACCTCGGCCAAGGAGGTTAAGTTTTCATCTAGGTTTGATATTTTGTAGAATTACGCAAAAACTACAGGTCCAAGAATTATTTTTTCCACTTTCTTTAACATTGTGTGATAAGCTGTTCAGGGGGACAGATTTTTATGAGTGTGTGAAATGATTGGTGCAGCTTGATAGAATTCAAGGGGACTCTTGGGCCTTGGCGGAGGTCAGCGCTCTACAGTGTTTCATTATATAGTTTATGAATCGGCCACATTTCTGATCGAGGGGTGTCATAATGTCTGATCAATGTCCTGAACGATAAACAATATTGTCAGGAGAATAATGCAAAAACTACTGAGAGGATTTCTATGAAACTTGGTGGAAGGATAGAAAAGAGCCTTTAACCTTTGGTGTGGATCCGGACAACCGATAGTTTTTTTCCTCTTTCTTAAACATTGACATTTTTTACCAATTTCCCAAAGAATAATGAATTGATCTTGATGAAACAAGCAGCTGATATCTATGAGTGAGTGTAATTTGGTGCAGCTTGATTGAATTTAGGAGACCGTTGGGTAGAGGTATGCGTTCTGCACAAGTGCCATTCTATTTTAAAACCTGCAAATTCCCCTCAACTGTTATTAATTTAAGTTGGACTTTTATTAAACCATCTGTGATTCACGTCAGCAGTGATGCTGTCACATGCGCTTAACACTTAACAAAATAGTTATTCTTATCCGAGCCTCCTTTACTTAATCCCCATTTGAGAAATACTCATTTGAACATTTCTAAAGTGAGATGGCCGCTGGCTCAGGTAGTTCAGTTGTCAATTTTCTATTTATTACAATATTACAGTCCCAAAAAAAAGCCTCACTGAGTGTAACAAAAATGTAAGATGAATAATAAATTCTCCAAATGTACTGTTGCATTAACTGTTTTTGTACATGAAGCAGCAGTGAAAACTACATTGACAGGAACGTTTACATTTACATTAATTCATTTGGCTGGTTAAATTATTCTTGGCATTTGTCTTTGTCTCGTCTGCACATGGCAGGAGAGCTGAAATGTTGATTTTTTAAAAACATTTTTCCGGGCTCAGAAAGAGTATGTGTGTGTGTGTGTGTGTGTGTGTGTGTGTGTGTGTGTGTGTGTGTGTGTGTGTGTGTGTGTGTGTGTGTGTGTGTGTGTGTAGGAGTGCATGTTTGTTTTACAGGTGAAAATGTATTCAAATGTTTCTGTGTCTACAACTTACCACACCAGGAGACAGAGGGGTCAAGTTCAGCAACTTCTTGTATTGTTCAAAAGTGAAAAACTGCGGAGGAAATGAATAATGAATGAATAATCCCAGCACACATACACACCGACATATACACAAGAACACAAACTATTAAAAGCAGCCACGTCCGACACACATGAACTTCGCTGAGCATCTTATCAATTCGACAAACACCTGAAAAGTGAAGCAGAAAGAAACACATCTGCTGATTTCTCTATCTGAGCAAAGACCAAAACACCAACAGAGGTGTTTTAATCGAGGCTTTAATTTGCTTTAATTCTTTGCTCCAGACATTTCTCACCATCAGCCAGCTTTGTTCACCGTGCGAGTGATTACCCCGTCTTCTCAGTGTGAGCGCCTATTAGTTCACACACCCTCGTTTCCAGCATCTCATTACCGAGAAGCTCCATATACCAGGCATCAGGCCTCCTCTGTGCCCAACCTCCCCACATCGCACCATTGCATGTACTGGTGATGTGAATGGAGATATGCACACAAAAGATTTGAGCTCGGGCTTGCTGCAAACAGTTGTATGTCAATATTTGGGACAGCCGACAGAGCAAATACGAGCGAGTGGGTTTAATCTGCATCTATGTACCTTAGAGTCTGAGCGTCACAGCCCAAGAAGTTTTGCAGCTCTGTATAAAAACAACAAGCATGTGCTTTATCTCACCTTGACTGCTCTCTTTGGTGTCTCGGCCACAATTGGAGGCAGGATTCCCTTGTAGAAGCCAAATATCCTGCAGAGAGAAAAGGAAAGTTGCTTATCTGTTTGTTGACTGCATCTGATATGTTAACCAAACGGGATGTTATCAAGAACTAAAACAATTTGTCAGTTAATTTGGTTTAAAAAAGTACTTATTGACTTGATTAACAGAAAATGTATCAGGAAAAATGGTGGAAAAAAAACTTGACTGCGTTGAGCAGATAACAAACTGGAACATCTGTATAGTGTTGGCATATAAATAAAGTAATGCTTAACTTATTTCACACAATTTATTACACAACAGAAGCAAGTTAAAAATTCGGAATGCCGAAAGCCGCCTGGAACATCCTGGAAAAACAATCTAACTATCTCTCGTAAGTCATACAATGGAAAATGTTCACCACAAATGATAAGTAACTACAATCATTTCTAGTTAAGAGTATTCTGGGAATTGAGAAGTGCACTTTCATAACGCTGGAGCATTTACACGAAGATTACAGTCGATGCAGTAGCCAAGATATTCCTGATTGTAATTCCTAGAATATGTCAAGTTCCAAAAAGATGGAGCCAGGATGCACCAACTCAACCACTTCTGTCCTGATGCTGACGTGGGTTTTGGGTATTTGGCTGAAAAAGTGATCTGATACCAGTGTTGAATAGTAATAATAAGCTGGACAGTATGTCTCACTGTGAGATCATTCTTTTACATCAGGACAACATCAGGCTGGATTTAAACATTGCTTTCCTAACTCTGTAATACAAAAAGTATTGCTCATAACTTAAATGGAAATGAAGATTCTTCAAAAATTAGAATTCAAGCAAATATGAAGTAAGTCCAAACAGCTGACCCTCTGTTTCAGCTCCATCCAAAATGTATGGGTCTACTGGTAATGTGATGCACGTAGAGATGTAAACATAGAATCTCACAGGATTTAACTACATAGATCAGACCCATTCTCACTGATACCCTATAGAGTGATTTGAGTCAGTATCAGCATCCAATTTGTCCGTCTCTCACATTTCCCACAATGCAACTAACATCATCTCCTCTGGAGGCACGTCATCAGTTTGTCTTTTAAAAAGACACAACAGGTGAAGTTGCCCTTCTAGGAGCACACATTTTCATACTGGTATAACGTGGGATTCTTAAAGATGTAAGGTCACAGCCTCACTTCAGTCTTTACTGTATAAAACAATCTAAACCGAGTACACATGGAAACCAGAACGATACCAAGCTCATAAAATGGAAACAGAAAGTATATTAATGCTGTTTGGCAGCGCAATGACCAAGAAACATTTTCAAACCACAAACCTTGGTAAACATCCTCATCAGGAAGCGACTTAAAAGTTCATTTCATCATTTGATGAGTTGGACGGTAGCTGTGTAATTTCAGTCAATTTGTTAGTTTGCCTTTGCTTCATGATACGTCCATCAGTGATTTACATCCTACTTGATGCAGGAAAAATGAAATCAAGCATTGAGTTAGGTATGTGAAAATGTATTCATATATTAACACAATGTTTATTTAGTTAGATATCGCTTTTATGGAGTATATTTACAAAATAAGTGGACAGTTTGGGTAGATTTATAAAAAAAAACACTTATTTAATCGAACACACATGTCTTAAAGATATTCCTTTTGTGTTTAGAATCTTTCACAGTCAGACCTTATACATTACCTATCACATAAACTGTATAATTGATCTAAAAACATCACATATTAACCTACAACATGAAAGATTTTAGAGTTTTTACTCATAAGGGCAAAGCATGTATGATGTAAGAGCCGTTGAGAGCAGTCAGACCTGGTAGTAGTATGTTTTCTGTTTTGCAAAGGCGGCATTAAGCGTGTTTCGTATACATTCAGAAGTGCATACATGTGCATTTCCCTCATTCTTCAATTTAGTGAAAACATGGGTTGAACAGTTCATGGCTTGAACTTGTGTAGTTGACACTAACAAAGAAAATTATACAAGTACTATGCTGTCACTAAATACGAACCTACATTACTTTGCTGACACACTATACGGAGTAGTTATACCACATTGTGCAACAGGGATATAAATCATAATATGTGAAGCGACTGTTTGAGACAAGTTCAGACCGAACAACATGACCAGAAGTGACGGACCCGGAATCCCAAACAACCACATCCTTGTTTATTTACTGGCGGGACATTTTTCCATGAGAAAATATTGAGTTCATGGAAAATGCAAATTATCCAAGTTCCAGAGAAAAAGAGGTGTTTTATTATGTTTTTCTTTATTTTGAAGCCAAAGGAACAAATATCTCAGAAACAGAGCTTACAGTTAAATAACTTTTAGTTATGGATTTGAGTTAGTCACTTTATCTTTTTCTGATTATACCTGAATAACTAATTCATTTAAGAGAACTCCAGAAATACCTGTCAAAACCTACCTACAGACGGCAGACTCATGTGCTTTATGCTGGTAGCTGCTACCAACAGATTTGGCTGCAACATAGTCCTCCAGAAGAATGATGGATACAGACTAACACACTGCTGGGTTCAGATGATGCATTTTATTGCTGTTGAATGTGCAACTATTTCCTTAAATGTAAATGAGAACAAAATCTGAACATCCCTGCACACATGACAACCAGACTCTATACGGGCTCTCGTCTGTTCTCTGATGGTAGAACAAGATACCAGATGCTATCAGAGCAGGGGTGTTCATCTTGATCTTCAAGACTCATCTCCTCTGAGAACACCTCGTCTCCTAACACCCCCAACATGCCTCAATGGCTAATCTTTGAACAGATTTAGCTGTTAGTACTGCACCGTCTCCTACAGTAGTGGCAAGCATCTGTCAAATTAGTCAATGCAATGCAGAATGTGAAGTCATCAAACCAAAAAGTCCAAAGCAAAGAGGAAGACAAGCATAACGTATCTGCAAACACACACAGAACCAAAACAGACACTTCTTCACTGCCAACAATCAGCCAAAATAAGGCAACTCTTCAACTAAGTTGCTTGCAGGTGACAGAGAGAAAGAGCATTTCAGTGAGAGCATATTGATATTATACACAGTTCGGTGTGGAGAGGACAATGTGGCGCGACCGACTGCATCCTGTGAACAGTGGCTGTAGCTCTGTTGTGGCAACATCGTCTACAAGTCAACAGAGATGATGTTAGTTGATTGTGTCCAAGTGTAAATATTTTCACTGCTGGCTTCTTACTTTTCTACTGAATACAACCTGAGAAGGACAGGCCATTACATGCAGAAGACCACAGCAGCTAGGTCGCCGTCCAAAAACTGCAGTGAACCACAACTAATTATCAAAACACTTGTCAAGTGACAGAGCTTTCCAACAGCAATGACTGTCTGCTAATCAACCGACTACTTATACTACTTCTTATTATATTAATATTTGATTTTACAAGATCGTATCATCGTATACTATTAAAAATAATTGTCTGTACCAGAATAAATGAACTCGTTCAGACATTACTGAGACACACAGCAAACACACAAAAAACAGGTAATGTTGTCACATCAACAGGCCACTGACATATCAGGAAGATACAACTACGCTTCAGCCTGTGTTTGGACAGAATATTGCTGCCTGAAAATGGAGAAGAAAGATTTCAAAGAGGAAGCTTGAGCTCAGAGGAAATCTAATCTGGTTCTGATCATTTTCTTCTGTATGGAGCTTTTCAAAATCAGTTAAAACAACACATTAATAACCATCATTGGGCCATTTCCCGTAAAAAGTGAAAGTGTTAATCAATAAAAACAAATGAGATCAAACAATTCTTAACTACATGAATTCTGATCAGTTAGGAATGGGTTATAAACAACAAGAACTATTTATAGACTGTGTGGAATACAATGTAGAAGAAGCTACTTCCCCTTAATTCTACTTCATGTTTGCAAACAGGAAGGTGTGAACAGGGCCAAAACAGTGAGGCCATCATTTCATTGCAAACAATCAGCCAAAGAAGAGCAACTCTTTGACTATGTTGCCTGCAGGTGACAGAAAGAAAGAAAGTATAAAGTGTGTTTTGATATTATACAAAGGTCGAATGAGGCGTGACCGACTGTATCCTGTGAACAGCGGCACCAGCTCTGTTGTGGCAACATCAACCACAAGTCAACAGAGATGATCTTGGATGATTGAGTCCGAGGGTAAATATTTCCGTTGCTGGCTTTCTCAGTATAACCTGAGAAGGACGAGCCCTTACAGCCGAACAGAAGCCAGAGAGGCTGAGATCCCCCCCCCAAAAAACTGCAGTGAACCACAACTTATTACCAAAGTACTTGTTGCCAACTCGTACAAGTACAGAGTCCAAACATTTTGTCAACACCTCAAGTTACATGAGTGGTAAAAAGAGAGCGAGGGAAAAATCGATTCCTCCGCTCGTTTGTGTAAACAAGTCATTTTAGTCCGACGGAAGGCCCATCCCTCTGCTCTCTGTGTCCATGCAAATAGTGGCCGTGGATTTCCCGGGTGTGGTCAAGCTGGGGGGGCCACCAGGTGATAAAGGAGGGGGGAGAAATTTGTTACAGAACAAATATGGCTTCTAGTGAGTGGCAATCATTTGAATTCTAATTTGATTCCCAATGTAAAATACACACTAAGTCCCTTTATGGCTTTACTAAGCAAATGTCCTCCTGACCAGGGGGAGGAGCGTTTGTGTGTTTGTATGCACTTGTGTATGAGATTTGTCTTTCATTTTCATAAACCTTTCCTTTTTTAACAGCCTCCCATCCATTGTGGAGAGGAGGAGTAGCACTGACACAACCACACAAACATTTGATTAAATAAACTGGCCAATAATATCACACCGACAAGCTCTGACTTCTTAACTGGAGAAATGTGTAAAAGCTTAAAGTAACTTTTGCATTTAAATGAAAGTAGTAAAATGATAAGAGATCAGTGTTAATTTTCACAGCTCTGTCATGAGAAATATGAGCCGCCCCCAGGAACTTTTCAACATGTAAACAACCGGCATGCTTCACCTACAAATATTTCCACTTTCCCAGAGTCGACTGTAACCTTCGCACTGAGAGGGACAACGAGGCAGAATCACCAGTCGCCAGGATCCACTGGATAAAATACAGGACAATACTGGACAAATAACAAGTGTCTCTACTTTACAGGGCTGGGTTTAAAAAAAAAGGAATTTCCTGATTCAAATCTTCTTCAATTGAGTGGTCCAATATCAATTCATAAAATCCTGAGATGGATCGTTTAATATATTCCTTTTCCAGTGTAAAGCAGTCTCCTGTGGACGTGTGAAGCTCGAACCCGGTTAGCCTCGCGTTGTCAGATCTCGTTGAGCGGGGAAGCTTGGCCACGCGAGAGACATAAAACATGGTGGGCGCTGCTCCACTGAAGGCGCCGCCAGGCCTCGGGGGCAGATGTCTGGTTGTATTTCAGATTTAAAAACTATGACGACAATGAGGAGCTGGACAAAAGCAAAGCCATGTGTAACAAAAACAATTGACTAAAACTATTACAGACCAACTAAACCATTATAGAATCCTCTTATTCATCCCCTGCACTATATTCTCTTGTAATGCTTTTACTGTACTTTATATACAGTACACATACACATATTTTTATCACAGTAATCATAGGGGGATAACTACACTGCTGACCACGTTTTGTTCTAACCGCTGTTTTTAATCTGCTTAGTATTTATTATTTATTCTGCCAAACATGTGGACTTTTTAATATGTTTCCCATGTTTAACATACATGCACACAGCACCTTCACCACCAGTAGACATATGCAACACCCATCTTGTTCTGTTTATCTGTCGTATGCCATGTTTATAGGTTGCATGTTTTGTTGCTCTAATTTTTGCACCTGTGAGAATCCCACATTTCATTCAGGCGTATACTCTGTATGAGGATGTATGACTATAAAAGTAAACTTAAACTATTGTATTGTGGGTAACAGCATACATATATATACAGTACATATATGTGTGTGTGTAACATGTAAATATAGTATTTGTATCACTGAGCCTCAGTCCTGCTATATTATATACCTACAGCTGATCAGATCACCTATATTTATTAATTAGTGTATTTTGTTAAATTTGGTTTAATCTATAAGATGAAACATGAGAATTGAAATATTTCAAAAATGTCTCCGTTGACCCTAAAAGTGTAAAGTGTAACTGTGCAGCCTCAGGTTCACACCTGGAGGATGTAAGAATTGAACTCAAACAAACATGCTTAACTTTTTTAGATTTTCTTTTCACGTTAAGAATGACTCGGGACGTGACATTTTGGGATACATTATATTGTTTGGTGTGCGTTGTACAAGAGGATTGATACCACTCTCATGTCTGTGCAGTGGATATAAAGCATCCAACACCTGAATGAACACACTGGAAATTAGTGGGAAAAAACCCTGGCTCAGTCCAAAAAATAACAAAAATCCCCCTCCCATCACCCCTGGAGCTCACTAATTAACACGCTGGGGCTTGGACCAAAAACTGATACGTACAACGACATATAACTCTGGGCATAAAAGTAAATAAACAACCTTCCAAAAATATCAAACTACCCCTTTAAGCTGCCAGCTGCTTCACACAAACCATGCCTCTTTCTCCACAGAAAAACATATGTAATCTGGTGGACACGCTTATCTGTACTTCTTCACACTTCTGTGGATGTATATATTTTTTGCATGGGTGGTCCCAGCTGGAGTCAGCCCCCCCCCCCCCCAACACCCCACCAACCCTGCACTGTTAGTTCCAGGGCGTTACTCATTGATCTACCGTACGGAGTCTCCGCTGCAACGCATGGACCCTTCTAATAATTCTGTGACCATGCTTTGGGTCCCGACCCAGTCTCTGGATACCACACTGGTAAAGAATGCTTGAGAATAGAGTCTTTTTGTTTGCCTCCAGACGGAAACACTTAACACATGCTCATTCTGCTGCACCCACATGCAAGGGGGAAAAAAAAGGAGTGTGGCCTGTGAGGCAACACGCAACCTCATGTTGGTGAATGTAGTTCACACTGTCACACACTTATGAGCACAGCTACAGGATTTCATGCCAGATTTTCCAGATTTATTAACCACCTAATGTTAAAATTTTTGAAAGAAATTTCTGGGCTAAAACTGTATAAAATGTATCTTGCTTCGATATTAAAAGTAAAGTCTAAAGGTCATTGTGTCCCGGTTATAAAGTGACAAATGGATGGAGTCATACACATGCACATTTCCATGTCTTTCTTCAGTTTAATCACTGGGCTCGAACAGAGGGCTCAGGTTTCCTCCCTCATCGCCTCAGACGGAGTGAGGCCTGGTGTTAGCTCAGTCCTACCACGAGCTGAAGGGAAATGTTTATTTTTAATAATAATTCTACAACAGCGGGGCCTAACACTATTTGTATAAATTATAACTAAGTGGTTTGGCCTGGGGGTAAAACTCAATGTGCTACTGGGGAGTGATTACAGCCTCAAAAAAATATACTGTTAGTGATAATTGGTTGACGCAAAGTGAATCTTCCGTCTGTCCGCCGACACACACACACACACACACACACACACACACACACACACACACACACACACACACACACACACACACACACACACACACACACACACACACACACACACACACACACACACACACACACACACACACACACACACACACACACACACACACAGAGAGAGAGAGATAGATCTGTTGCATGAACTTACAGTCAAATAGCCCCAATAGCTGATGGTGTTGATGCTGTGTAGTTTGGCCACCATTTCCTTTAGTCAGAGACTTCTCTGGAAATTCATGCAAACCTACTCCCTAAGGACACACCCAAAAAGCATGCAGGCATTCAATTTCCCACCGAGGGTGTGGGGTGAAAAGGGCACAGCTACTGTAGCAGGATGTCTGTTGAACTACAGCCAACAGAGGATTTCCAACTGTCACGGGCTGGCCTCTCACCGTGCGCTTGCTCACACCTCGCAGCAGATCAACTTTATATCCGCTGTAAAGCTGTCGACTCGCCGTAAACAGAGCGAGTGGCAACCACTTTCTCCTACGCCTGCACTGTCTCACAGACCTGTCACAAGGCAGGCAGAGGTGGAGGGAGCGTGGCTGGATCACTGTCTTTAGTTGGTTGTGATGTTTAACATAAGGCAATAACTGCTCTGCTCTCATCCAATGTGAGGTACAATGAGTTATAAGGTACTTTCAGTAGCTTGTTGCAGGATATTTCTGTAGATAGACACACCGGCCGTCTTAAAACAACCGAACACCTTCAGATTTCCCCTCACAATACCACCATATCATTGAGTTATCGAATAGAGCGGCATGTTTAGTGTAAATGTCATGTTGACTACACACCATTACCCCTCATGTACTGTCATTCTAACTGCGACAATACCATTTTTCAGAAGCTAATCTTTGAAAGAAAGCATAAAATACCTTTCTCTGCAATGTAAAGACATTTTAACATCATGTGCCCTCATTGTGTTGGAAACAGTTGACCAACTATGGACTGGCCCCTCCAATTACCTTGTGTATTTAAACCTTTTCTTTATATGGCTTAAATGTTTTTAATAGAACTAATTGCTTTTATGTTTGTAAGCAGAATTTTCCCATTGAGGTACAACTAAGGTTTTTTTAATGGAAATAGAATAAGTGGAAATTAGTTGAAGTTACAGATAAATAAGCCTTTGGCCATCTGAGTAAGGAAAGAGACACAAGAAACATGACAGATGTCACTGGTGATGTGAAGAAACTGTATGTTGTGGATGACCTACCTTTCATTACGGAAGATTGTGCGGAAGCAATCGCTCAGGTTCTTGTAGCTGTTGGGGTCACTGGTTCCCGTCTGGATCTGGAATCTGCAATCACAAAATGATCATCAAACATTCATTACGATAAATATTTGTGTAAATTACATCCTGACATCAGCGAGTCATACCAAGATGGTATATACAGTGCCGACACAATAATTCTTTAATTAAAATGTAAACATAAAGTTTTCATATTCGTGCATAAATGGCAAACAAACACTGATAAACACTGCGTATTTTCTTTGAAATGCTCATATTGGCTGATTTTAAATAGGCCAAGTAATAAATCGGTCGGACTCGGATAAATCTGATCTTTATCATAAATGAGCTCACGAGTCTCGTTATTTCTCTCCTTTTCGCTTTCATCTCCATTTTCGCCTCCTTTGCTAAGATGAGAGGCTCCTACTCCCAGGTCCCCCCCCCAAGCACAGGGGAGAACTCAAACATTTATTTAACCCAACCGATCCAATTAGCCACTCAACTCCCCAGGACCAGGCCTTTTGTGGCGAGCTCTTCAGCTACTAACATGCTAGTAAGCCAATTGTAACAGCTCTTCGGTTACGTGTAAATTTTTAATATGAAGGAGCCAGTCGAAGGACTTTCTGGTGCAGCAAACTTGCTGGTACCTCCCTAATAACAGTGGCTAGGCTGTGTGTAAATCTTTCACACGAGAGTGAATATAAATGGTGCCTATTAGAGATAAAGAGCTTCGGGTGTTGGTACACAAAGGGTATCAGAAGAGATTTAATAGACATGGATCCAAAACTCTATAAACAACACATAATACTAAATGGTCTGGTACGATTATTGATTGACTACAGACTTGATATTTGTTTGAGTGACCAAGGAAACAACAAAAACAATGATTTAATTGTAAGAAATGCTAACTTGAAGAATTTATAAATATTGTACAAAGAGGACATATGGGTAGAAATAGAGAACAGAATGAGGAGAGTAGGAGGTAATGGGACAAGAGAAAGATTCCCTCCTCATATGGCTTCAACTGCCAGGTCACAAGGTCAGCAGTAAGTCGTCCACACGGGTGCCTGATGGGGCCATAAAGAGCCCCCGGGCTCCAGTGCAGGGGGAGTTTAGTGGGGTGAGCGGCCTTTCATAACAGATTAACATCTTAGAGGGGTGTCCCTCAAATCCTATTTGGTGGATTCCCAAATAGCTTGTAACCCATTCCTGAAAACCAGTTAAAACAGCATAATAAATAGATGTCTGACACCATATTAAAGAGAAGAAGAAAAGAAGGACTCCAGGTATGAGGGGATGGTGGATAAAGGGTACAGAGGGGACCTGGAAGATTTAAGACTGCAGGGACTTGTAAACAAATTCAAATCTCGCTTAATTAAAGGCATATGATGCTGGGGTCAAGGATGGTAGAGACCCTGTCCCCAGTCTCCTTGCTCTGCTTGCCCCGACCCGAACCAGTCCTGAGAGAGTTGGGTTGCCAGGACTGTGGTCCGGTTCCAGCCCCCTGACTCCACTTGTGACCCCAAGGTCACCTCATTTCCTCATGGCCCTCTCCTACCCTGCCATAAAAGCCAGGGACCAAACAGCAAGGCCCAGGGAGTGGGAGATAATAGGGAAGACGAGAAGAACTTGTGGCAGCAGGGGAACCGTCAAGCCCCTGGCTAGGAAGTAGCTAATGTTGCTTTTCACAGCAACTAAGAGTGGAAAATGAGACTCAAAGCAGTGCTGCTTAAATGTCTGTTTAGTAGCAACAGACAAAAAGTTCTATAAGGCCTCGGTAAAAAAACATATATAAAAAAAAATGAAAATGCCTGCATGGCTCCAGCAGATTCACTCGGCCTTGGAGTCAGTCATGCGGATCATAAACTCTGCAGACCGTAGACTCAAGGACAACCCTGGGGATTCTTTAAAACACACCGTTTGGACCATCTCATTCAATCATCAGCCAAAGACAGTATACTCAGAGGTGATGATACCTGAGAGTTCATCAAGAGTCCCCCTTCTTTCCCCTTCCCTACATCCTAACCCCGGGTTTATGCTTTACAGGCCCCTGAGCTGCCAAGGTGAGGGTGAAGGCGAGGGCAGGTTGGCGCTTCTGTGAGCAAGACAAGCACTCTGGGGTAAATAATGCTGAAGACCTCGTCCACCTGACCCCCACTGCCCATAAAAGTACAAACTCTAGGCATCCACAGAGTAGTCAAAAAGGTAAATGAGGGCGGTGGAGCTGGCTCGAGCACCTTTTTTTTGTATTTTTATAGACAGGAGCACAGTGGTCGAGGGCCTTGCAAGGCCGTGTCCGCTGCCAGACCCCGGTGATAATGGGCTCGAACTGGGGACCAACAGGACAGGCTGTCACCTCAGAGAAGACGAGATGTTGAAGTAAGGCTCATTAATGTTGGTGTTAAAAAATGCCTTTGGGAAGGGGTACAGGAGTTATGAGGTTGATCAAAAGGCAGAGGTTTGATGGGCTTACTTTTAAAGGGGTAGGGCAAGCTTTTTAGGGGATCTCTTAAAATATGCCCGATTAAATGAGGGGTATTCCCTCAGTGGCACTCAAAGTGTGGCTAGTTTGATGACTTGCTCAGTGTAAATTTAGGGCGTAGTATGGGCTGACATGAAATCATGTTTATAGCTGTTCACACAGATTGACATATAAATAAACACCCTACGTGTACATAACAGATATCTACAACCGATAGTTATCTTTTGCTGTATTTTACATTGTAGTATTTCAATCTGGGCAATTATCTCCAAGTACGGAGAGAATGATTTATGTGTGTTTCTGCCTATTTGGATTGGTTGCTACGAGGGCCCTGATCTACACAGGCCTTCCCTCATGGAAAGTGTTTTGACGAAAGACGGAGAGGCACAAAATAAGATAGAAGGAGTGGAACTGAATCAACAGGGGGGTGGGATGAATTTCTCATGTTAGATCTGGAGTGCATAAGACAATCCAGAAGGCAACATAAAGGGAAAATCTATTTTTTACAGCTAGACAGTTAATTTTAATGAGCAGGATCATAAAGATGGTAAAAGTCCATTGCATTGGTACACAAGGTTAAGAGCACTTTCCCGAACTAAATGGTCCAACATGGCAAATGCGGCCAATTGTGACTTTAGTCGTCCAACTGTGCTTCAGGGTCAAAGCATCAAAAGTAAAAGGGGCTGATGACTGCTTGTTTTGATCACTCATTGTTTGTCGACAACAGTGCTGACTGACTCTAACTGAGGAAAAATGAGCTTGATGAATAAAAAGAGCACAAGACAATAAAAGTGTGACAGTTTGATGTCAAACCACTTGTAGTGTAGCACTGAAACATGACTATTTATTTGGGATACAATCCAATCTTTGATAACTAGCTCTCGTTATTTCATGGTGGGTACTTATTGTAAGTTGTTTTGGACAAACGTGTCTGCCAAGGCCAATAAAAGACAGAGCTTTGGAGAGCAGAGTAGAAAAATAAAGTCAAGTAGAAGAAGATTCAAGATGCGAGTTAAAGGGGGGTAGGTGATAAACCTTTGACGCTTTTGACACGGCAGCCAGCCAAAACTTGATCTAGCCCAGGCCTGGTTGGGTTTCACCGGCACCGCAAGCTGACTGGACCTGCAAAAGCCAAGGTTAGAGAGCATGGCTTTGGTGCAAATAGGGGAGGAAAAGCTACTCTGACTGTTTAAAGACCTACGCCATCCTCCTGTCACTAAGCCAGACTTCTTTCTCACACTGATAAAACTGACTCCCCTGATTCCCTACAGTGATGTTGGAACCAGTTTTCTGGTCCAGATGTCTGCTCATATACTCTGACCTCTGTGACCCGAGATCAGGCTGCATTACCGTGGAAGAGCAGGAAAAGAGCTGCATAAAACAGCACGAGGACAGGCTGGGCAGGTCCAGGCCCAGAGCGAGACTCAGATGTTTTGAGCATTACATACTTCTGGTTGACTGATAGATCACTCTATATGTTAAAGTGGACTGTGGCAAATTTAGAAAGCCACTAAGCTTAAGTGGAGCAGATAGGTGGAAAAAATGAGCAGTCTTACGGACATTTCCAGAAAGTGGTTGCAAAGCAGAAAGGATTTCTTGGGTGTTTAAACTGGGGTCTCTTAACCCCTGCCAAGTGCTGTTAACTGAAATTATGGTACTAATGTTAGAGCTGTAGTTTTAATTATAGTATGATAAAACAGTAAAAAAAAAAGATGTTTTACAGCAGATACACCAAATACTCCAAAAGTTGTTTCTGCAGACCTAAGAGTATTCCTCAAGAACAAATTAAAACAGGAGCTAAACTTGACTGATTCACAATTTCAAAATAGGAGAAATATGCAAATCCATGGCTGGATAAAGTAGAGAAAAACAGAGGACATAACAGATGATGGCATTGCATATAAACTTGGTCGGGCTTAACCGGTTATAGACTGGTTCAGGGCAACGACAGTAACAGCCACTTTGATGTGAGGAAATGCAGCAGGATTTTGGAGACTCCCCTGACAGCAGGTAACCACTGGTTATAACACAGTGCGCCCCAGACGGAAGACAACTGCCCTGAATGCTTCCAGAAAGAAAGCTGAGAGTCACTATTTCTACTTTGCACTGTCTGGTCTCGGCTACACACAGAACTCTATTGTAGAAAAATAAATAACATTTTACACAGGTCGTTTTGTATTACTTTTTCATTTAAACTCCTTTTTGTTTTCTTAATTCTATCCAAACATTTGCAATTTGATAAGTTATTGGTTGTGGGGACACCTCTTTAGACTGAAACCAAATGAGTAAAGTTTCATTAAGGCAGGCGGATGGGTTGGATGTGAAGATGAAAAGCACATGTGGATAGAGGTATCTAAGGGCAAATAGCTACCACTACTGTTATCTGTTACAGTTGTCTTCTTTTTCTATTTAGCTTTCCTTTCATCATTTACCCGACAGATGCATCTTCTTCAGATACATGCTACACGGTTCTCAACTGGGATTATTGAGGAAGAACTAAGGATGAGGACTTAAGGCCAGTCCAGACTATAACCTCTTTAACTGGATGCAAACCAGATCCTGTAGTTATCTTTAAGTGCAGTACTCTCACATGAGGGACTTTAATTATTATAGATACAGTCAGTGATGCAGTCCTTTGAAAGTAGTGACCATGCAGAGGAGACAAGATTGAGGGACTAGGGAGGAAGTTTAAGGCCTGCTGCAGGATTCTTGCACTGTATTTTTTTGCAGCAAACCATTGCAATTACATACATAATCTAGCACACAGCTCTCAAAGTTCGAATTATTATGGTTTGCGGTTGAGAGGACTGCCACGAAGGATCTTGTTGACGGGTGGCTTGTTGATCTGTGGCACCCCAGAGCCAATTGCTTTATCTTTCACCTTCTTCAACATATTTTTTCAAGACAAGAACAATGAAACAAACATGCTGCGTAATGGCAACATGCAGCTATTGTGGACATTTTAACAATGAGACATCAGATGTGGCTTCTCCTCTATTTATCAACTTCAAGATCTTATAGTTTTGTTCTCAGCACACAAAGACGAGACAGCTTCACTTGTGAGTACACTGTGTCCAACTTAATTGTTGTGGGGACTTTGTACCCAACACACAAACAGTTTGGTGCAGGGACCATGCTGAGACCTTAAGTGTCTGTTCAACATTTTAAGTACAAATGACCAAAACTACATCAACAAAGCACAAGGTGAAAAATCACATGGTTAAGGACTTTTTAATGAGCATAGAGTTGCCGTGCCACTTCTGCATCTAATGCTGCATGGCCATCTGCTACTCCACTGCTGGTGCCACAGTGACATTTTCAAAATACTCAAAGGGACTTTGCAAGTAAGTGCAATGTTTGAAAGAGGTTGGAAATTAGGTGATGGAAGTGGGATAAAGGATGTCCTGCATGTGTGGGTTTTGAGGGTAAGAGAGAAAAAAGATGGGGCAGCAGGGGGGGAACACTGTGGTTTCAGCACAGTCAGGGTCTAGTGAAATCAAAGCACACAATGCCTCAACTCTGTAATTAGTGTACTGGAATGTGAACCCCTTCACTGATAATGATTACAGGTGCTCGAGTACGACACAAACATACACACTGAAATGCACATCTGCTCTTTATGTGTATCTATAACTGAATTCAATTTACTTGTGACTGCAAAGTTACATCCTCAACATCTGTGAGTAACTGCAGCAACATCTGTCACAACATTAAAAGTAAATGGTCAGTGTTTTGAACTTTATCTTATTTGCATTTTGTTTTTGTTAGTTGTCAATTAATTAAATTGTATATTATATATACTACTATACAACTGAGACCACCAGGATTCCCTGTTTTTGGGTCACAAATTTTACATCATGCCATAAAATAGTGTGTGAGTGTATTCCATTTTTTATTGTGATAATTAAGAATACAGAGCAGGAACATTTATTATGTGATTTATTATGTTTTATTGGATATAAAATGGGCAGATGAAAGGGGCAGTTCGGGAAGATGTCCAAGCTGTGATTTATTTTTACTTCTAACAATTTTAAAATGTTTATTTCTTTCTCTGTTATTTTATGCTTTGCTTTCTCCTTTGATTGAAGTTTATTTTATGTTGAGTATATAAATTAATATCTAAACAGCAAAAAGTACAAATCTGAACGATACACAAGGATTTGAAGGATCCCACATGTCATTCATGGACAGCATCAAATCTGCAATATCTATACCTGGCAAATGCAGTACGATTAGGTTTAGGGAAGGATTGTATAACATGATTGGTAAAGTTATGTATGTTTAACGTGTTGGTTAGACAACTAAAACGCATGTTCAAGTTTAGGAAAAGATCCAGTTAGAGGTAATAAAAGTGCGAAAGTTAATTTCAGGTTCACAAAGTGATGTGGACTCTCACCAACATGAACGCTTAAAGTACCGACCAGCCTGAACCACCACAATGGGTCACACAACTTACGCTTGTGCACTGAAGCGATGCACAGAATAAGCCTGGGTTGTCGTCTTTGCAATGCGGCATGTGTTTGAGTTTACACTGCGAGTAAAGTCCTGCCCTCCAGTCTCTCAGCGCCGGGGGGACTAAGGGCCGGCTTGACGACCGCTGACCTGCCTGCTCCTTTACAAGAAAAGATCAGCTATCAGGCTGCTGCTGCTTTGAGCCCTGCTGTTTGAGGGTTGTGTCAGGGATTCCTCCATAAGTGCAATGGGGTTCACCAAGCAGTTGGGGGCAAACAGAGTTGGAGGCGGGAGGGAGGAGGGGTGAAGCCTTTGGGCCATCCTCTCCGCTGTCGCACGTTCCCAAAAAGACTGGACGTCATCTGTCAAAGCTCTCATCAAAGATCACTTTCGAGCCCCCCAAGAGGGGTACACTTTCATGCGTGCTGTGACCAAATGGAGGTAGTGTTGCCATAGATATTGCCGTGAGCAAGGGCCAGCACCAGGTTTTTCCAATCAGGCTTGAAAAGGCTCCTGGCAGGCTCTGTGGTTTGCAATGGCTCTGACAGGCATGTCATACAACACAATTTACCGAATTGCATAATTCAATACAAATCTACGAAAACACATGTTCAACAGGGATTTAGAAGAAAACATTAAATAATCGCCGACAAACTACAAATTCAGAAGTAATGATAGAAGTTTAAACAATGCATTCCTCATGAATGTTGATGACGTAGTTATATAATAAGGTTTGTATTAACACAAGTTGTGGCTGATGCAACAACGGGCTAACTAAAATGGTTGCTGAAAAACTCAAACCACATTTGACAGAATGTGAAACAAGTTAATGGTCAGTGGGAGGAGTAAGAAATCTGCATGACATGTGGTTATCTGAGCGAGAGCTTGAAAGACAGAAACGGCGAGGAAGAAAGTGTGGGTGGAGGAGAGAGGTGGAGGAGGAGTGGCTCATTTCAAGTGTTGTTGTAGAAAATACATCTTTGGGCTCATTATAGCAAACACTCCGGATCATGCGCGCGCTGCGGAAACTGCAGGAAGCTCACGATGACAGCAGAGGTTGCTAAGGCAGACGCAGACACGAGAAAGGCGTGGTTTCGCTCCATGGGCGGAAAGGGAAGGGGGTGATGGGAAATTTCTTTCTGATGAGCACGAGTATGTTTGCGCATGCATGGGTGTAGGGCGGAGCTTCGTGTAACAGGATCTCGACATGAAGGGAAACGCGGGCTCAGTGCAAGTCTCTAATGAGAGGGAGAACCTGATCAGAGTCAGATGGGGTGCCCCGAGCGCACAGCCCCCTGCAGAAAGTGCCGCCCGACACCCTTTGTTACCTCCAAGTGAGCTGAGACCAGCCCATGAACCATGTAACTAGGTGGTTTCCAGGTTAATGAAAAGCTGTAACTCCGGTCCCACTGTCTCTCTCTGCTAAACTGACGACTGCCCCCCCATCCCCACACCACACCCTCCATCTTCAACCCGACATTCCTGCCACTAACCATGAAGAGGGGGCGGGGGGGGACGTCATGGTCAGCGGCAATTAACTGTTTACTTTGTGCGAAGTATGCTACATTTACATTTTGGGCTGATTATTATCCAGAGTGACTCACAATGAGATAAATGTTGCAGTTTCTGGATCGACGTATTAAAAGCATGAAAAAACATAAAACTGAACGGTCACAGTTGCACAATTGAAGTTGTATGTGTGATAAATAGTTCATGAAAATAAATAAATGTCAATAATCTTCTCTCAGCATACCTCACTTTATTCCCTTAATCTCAGTTATGACCTGTAATGGGTCTCACACTGGTCTGCACCCCACTGTGTGTGCATCATCAAGGAAACCTAACTTTAAATAGGACAAACAGTTTGTAATAATGTCTCCATCGTCCAGGTGGTAGAAAAGCTTTTGGGGCAAACACTACAATTATTCAGTTTAGGTTTATTTCAAACATTTCTAAAAGCTATAATAAAATTTGAGGATAAATAAAGCGCCAAATAGATAATCAGCAACAGAAGTAGAGCTAAGTAATTCAGTAATCAACATAGATTAACAATTCATTTTCCAATTATTGATAAATCCATTTGTCAAAGACACTAAACTAAACCTCTAACCGCTTGGCACGAAACTACATGCAATGCACCCATGTGCTTATCTCAAAATTACCGATATAAACGTAGGTCTACAGACATTCACTCCTTCACAACGATGAAAGAGGCTGTAAGTCAGTCTGATGGAAGGTGGGCTCTGCAGGAGTCCCTCACATGAAAGATAGATGTAGTTGTTAGAAATGGTGAGTAACGGGGGTCATGGCTCGACTGGTCAGCGAGCACGCCACGGGGAGTAGAAATGAAACAACAAAGGCAAGAATATACGCCGTGAATTATCTGACACAACTTTCACCTTTAGGTCCTACATGTAGTGTCCAGTGTGGTCGAGTCACAAAAGTGTTTTTTTACCAATGTTCTGAGCTAATAATGGCTACAACAGACCTTCCTTTCACCCAAATTTTGTGCTGCTGATCATGTTTATGTCCTCATCAGAATCTGAATATTTAGATTCCTGGAGGAAATTGTTTTTTTTTTTTACACTTGCTCCAAACAAGAATAGGAGAGACCATTGAATTTTATAAATAGAAATACGAAACATATAAAGTATTTAAAAAATAGGTATAAATATGGGCACTTTGTGTGTTATACAACAATATATAAAATACAACAGCTAAGCGGTTATTGCATATAAGTTGTAATGCATATTGTATTACATTATATAGTATTATATATACATTTTGAGGGAGCAGTTGTGAAGAGTGGTGACGCTCTTTTCAAATCGCAGTCCTAACGTATTACATTCACAGGGACTGGAGGTCACTGTGACCTTGACATTTGACCTCCAGACACCAAAATCTAATTAGTTAATTCACTAAGTGAACGATTGTGCCAAATTTAAGACATTCCCTCAATCTGATCTTAAGATATCATGTTCAAGAAGAACAGACCTTTACTCTGTGAGGCCACCATGACCTTTGACCTCTGGCTACTGACTCCAAGTGAATGTTTGTGCCAAATGTGAAAGGATTCCTTGATGCTGTTCCAAAGATATACAAGGCGAAAAAAATTGCTTTGTGAGGTCACTGTGACCTTTGACCATCAAAATCTCACCAGATCATTATTGAGTCTATCTGAATACAAATTTGAGGAAATTCCCTCAAGGCATTCTTGAGATATCACGTGGACAGACGGACAGACAACCCAAAAACATCATACCTCCGGCCACTGGCTGTCGCCGGAGAGGAGGCATAAAAAGCTGGCATTTTTTTAATTGATAGTTGTAGTATATTCATAGTATTTATCTTCTGGTGGAGTATTGAGGCGTGTGGCTAATCCTTAAACTGCAGTTCCCACCCCCCATTCTCCACAGAGACAGACAAAACCTAATTTGGAAAATAGGTAACATCAGCTCCCAGGCAGGTAGACATTTTGTCAAGTTTACTTTCCAATTAAATAAAAAAGAAAGACAGAAAAGGGAGAGAGAGAGAGAAAGAGAGAGAAAGAAAGAAAAAAATCCCTTTGATTCTAACTTGGTGGAAAAAAGTAAATTTACTCCAGTTGCTGTGCAATTTGGACCAGTGGACATTAAAGCAGGAGCCGGTGCCTAATAAGAGCCATGCCATTGAGAGGGAGAGAGAGAGGGAGAGAGAGGGAGAGAGAGAGAGAGAGGGAGAAAGAGAGAGAGGGAGCGAGACGCAGTGGAAGTGTGGCTGTGTCTGACTCTTGGCTCCAAGGTTTCTGCTAATAGATTTCAGCTCCCTCAGTGTCCCAATTAGCTGGTATGTTTGCTTGGTTTATGAATTCGTGTGGATATTAAGTGTGTGAACAAGTGTGTGAACATACATGTACAGTGTGTATGCATATCTGTGCATATCCTGCACGTCTTTTATTCAGTGTACATAAAAACCTCCGATAGTTTCTCTCAACATTATCTAAATTTCAATTATAATCAGCAGAGACGCTATTCTCTTTTTGCATTTGGTTAAAAAAAAAAGTTTTTTCTAAGTCAAGACCAAACAAGATCCCTTCACGCTGACCCGTCCTCGGCAACAGACCGTCCATCAACACAAACACATGGCAACGCGAGCAGAAAACAAACAGATAAAGCTGTCCAGTTTTAGAGCAGCTTTTATCACTTTTTAAGGAAGAGCATTACAAAGAAAATAGTGGGTGCACTTTTAACCCTGACCCTGTGTGAGGACGGACAGGCAGAGCTCAAGACTTACCTGTAATAAACCCCCATAGCTGCTACACGTGACCATAAATCACGCTGTGTGCCTTCAAAGTATCAGATATCGACTAATACAACACTGCTCACCCCTTGGCTTTTATCCCCGCCTTTCCTTCTGTGTTCTGGTGGTGGTAATGCCTTCAAAGTGCAACCATCTCACTTTTTTTAAAAGGCACACTGGGCAATTTATTTACCAAGAAACTGCTGCCATAAATGACAGAGAAAGCAGTACAATTTACTGACAAGTAGTGAATGGGGCAGGGGGGCTCAGAACGAAGCCAGAGGTCTTGGCTGGGCCTGTGAAAGACTATAAAGCTTTAGTAGAAGCCCACGACCTGTTTATGGCTGGCTGAGACACTGTGGTGTGAGGCTCTTGATCACTCTGCAGCTCGGGACTGCTGCCGCCGCTCTTGCATAACAGGAGATGCTAACGGAAAACAAGGCATTAAACACAGCGAGTGCATTAAGTGGCATCTGATATGGTCCGCTGCGAGTCCACGTCCCGCTCGGAAACAGCCGACTGCTCGTCAAAAAAAAAAAAAAGGGAAAATTGTCTGATCCTTTTTTCTTAAATTAAGTAATAAGGTAAAAAATGTTCAGTCACTTGAAAACATAAAACATCTAAGGTTAACATTTTGTGGGGGATGAATGGGTAAATGATGCATTTCATTTTCCAGAAAATGGCTAAGGCCCCTTGGCACCGGTGCACGTTTGAGTGGAGAATGAGTGCAGTGCTTGCCAGGCTTGCTTGAGATGGGAAAAATAGACCTGGTATGTGCGGAACTTCACTGCACAGACCCACATGCCCACCGCGAGGATTCATAGCAGATGTGAACCAAAATGGCTCTCGTAAGTAGCTTAAACCTTAGGTACACGAGTTTCACAATAGATGACGAAACGTGTGTGTTTTCTGGTAGAATGTGCGGCTTACCTCGTCTTCACCACATCGAGGGGATGCATCAGGCAGATCTCTACCAAACCTAAGAATAAAAAGAGACAGGATTAGTTTCTTCAACAGCCACAGATATAAAAGGTGTATGTTGGTTGTGTTCAATCACGTCTATCAATTTGTAATCCCGCATGTTAACACTTTTCTAGTCTTAATAGAAAAGCTTTATTTACACAGAATACTTGCATTGAGGGGTAATGACATAGATATGCACCCTCCTCAATAAGCGGCTACAGGGGCTACGGCAACTGGGACTGGCTGCTTGAGTTTTGTCAAGCAGTCCTGGTGTTAACTACCTTTCAGGGCAATCCGATCACAACTGGTCAGCACTATGTACCCTAATACGTCCTCAGATCCAATCACTTAGACATTAGAAAGTAGGCTGGGACGCATGTGGCCATATTCTTTTTCGCTTTGTGAACACAAGTGCATCCTGGGCCCCATTGAAGGGCCTCCTACTCAGCTGACATCCTCTGACCCGCTGCAGCTTCACAATGAATCAAACTGATTTTTACGCTTTTCAGTGTCCGTAAGTGGATTTGTCTGTGGACACTGCCACAATATCAACATTGACCACCAAATAATGTTAGTTTTTTTAATTCGAATGGGTAAAGTCTTTCCTCCTATGAGAGCTGCATGGAGCTCATTGATTCATTCAGCGCCTCCTGACTCTGATCACTCTCATTCTCTCCCTCTTGTCGACAAAGACACACACAAGCATCGGACACATCTGTACACTCAGCCTGGGTAAAAACAACAATTTACTCTTTGCGAACAAAAATGAATTACATGTTTATTTGCATACAGAGCAAGGAAATGATGTTCGATCACAAGTGGTCACAGGAGACATACTCAGGATGGATTTTAATGCCAGGTGTGAAAAGACGAACGTTGTCCACTTGTGATCAGATTTCTCAGGAACTACGTTTATGCCAGGTTAAAACAGGGCCTTTAACTCCTTGTCACTGTTGCACACTACTTGCATCTAAATCTGTGTATGTTTGTCCATGCATTCATTTTAAAGCAGCTTTTAAAAGCTAAATGTCTGTTTAAATACACTTGCTGTTCTTCTTGAAAACCTTATCTTCAGCCTGATTATCCCTCAGCTTAAAATAAATGTCAGTGATTCTTGGTGTTTTGAGTCTTGTGTCGTTCCAATGAGAAAATGGTCTGAATGAGTGATCCAATGAGACTTGTTTCAAAAGCTTCTTGTGAGGGACTATAACTGCCGACATGTCAGCAGGAGCCACCGACCTTATCATACATGTAAACCCAGTACATGAGCAACGTGCCAGCGGCTGAAGAATCAATGCAGCCGGGTGATCAGTGAGGGACTCGGAGGTTTTCAAACACACGCTAACTATGTGCATCTGTGTTGAAAAGCCACTGCTCTGGCACGGAGGCCTTCTCACTCAATCAGGATCTTTACTTGAATACACAATTCTCACTGCATCCCTTTACTGGTGCTCCGAGGGCTTCCCTTGCAGATTCCACCGTGTGTGTACACAGCTGCTGTGCTATATGGGCTCTTTCTAATTTGCTCAATTAAACATATTGTCTATAAAAGAGTGTGTCTTCTGGGGTTTTTCCAGGGAAGTAATTATCAAGTGAAATACCGCAGAAAAATTACTTTGTCTACAGTTGTATCTTGATGTATGAATGGGAGAAACCAAAAAAACAAGTGAACCAAGCTACCAGCAGGCAAGAGTCTAAGTAGATTCCATCTGTTCCGGCTCAGTTGACCTGACTGTGGTTGTTAATGATACTGCGCTGAAAAGGTAAATACAAGCCTTGAAATGGACATATCATTTTCAGGCCGTTGCTATTAGTAGGAGAGCAGTCGAGATGAGTAGCATCAAACCTTTCAGCAGGTAATCAGATTACGTGATGAAACCAAACCCGCCTTTCTGCTTGATCAACCTGTGTAAACACAGAAGATGCTGGGAAGGGACCGAACATGCTGCGACAGGTGATCGAGGGGAAAGAGAGGTTTGGAGAATGCCATTTAAACGGCATACTTCAACACTTAATGAGAAAGGCAAACGCATTGAAAAAAGACGAGACAAAAAAAATAAAAGAAATCTTCCAAAATTCTCCTGCAAACTTGTGTGCGATACAAATTTAAGCTGGGTTCACATTATCGCAGAGAAACATGTCCTGCAGGATTCCTCTATGAGGACTTACTGGCAAACTCATTGGCCCATAAGTTTGATTTTATAATCTCTGCTGATCTGTTTTGCTTCGACTTCAAGGCAGAATCATTTTTTTCATAGACCCACAGGCTTCAATATGGATGATGTTAGATCACTGTACAGACTCAAACAGCATCTTCATAAGTGAATCTGAAGGCTGATATTTCACCCTGTGAGCATTTTTCAGTCACGTATTTGTATGGTTATGTTTAGCAACAGATTCACATGCACAGTAATGGAGCGGGTTTTGTCTTTACTTTTTACTCATGGAACTATACTTTCTTTGTTTGGGTAAAGCATGTGTCCCTCATAGTTGTAGACTGGAAAGGAACAAAACAGGCTAGAGTCTGGACAACAATCTAGAATATATTATTACAGATACACAGAGAGGTGGGACAGGAAACAGCAGCACAGAACACACAGGGTTTCTGCAGGATTCAAGACTTTAAGATCAAACTGACACATGTATGTCAAGTATGACAGATATAGAGAAATATCAAATTATTTACACCTGAATACAAGGTGAAATAGCCTAGTAGAGAATAACCCTTGAAATACTGTGTTATCTTGCAGGGAGAGACAGTTGGTATTCATCGTCTTTCCCACAGCCAGCGTGTTAATATCTGTATCTTTGCAAATTAACTACAACACACAGACATTACAAGCTATGCACAACTCTAAAACTTTGATGAATCTGGATGAAAGTAGCATTTAATGAACGTTAACATAATAAAGACATGTCTTGTATCCAAGGTAACATATTTTACATACTTGAAACTATTTAAGGCCTAAAATTCTAATTATCCATTCATTTAAACAACACAGATTTTGATTATCCTGGTAAAAATCATGCACTTGGAGAGGTTATTGTTAATAACCAAGAAGAAAGCACTTGAGCGGGTTACCAAGTGACCAGAGCATGTTTGCACATCTGGACTTAAAATGATTCACTAGAGATTTTGGGCCTCATCGTAAACCTCAGATTACAGGAACTCCTAAAGGAGATACGTCTCCAGACGCCTAGAAAGGTAACATTAGTTAACACACATCACTAATTAGGAGACTTGCCCCCACTTTGAAATTCTGATACAGTGATTAGTTCGGCATGTTTAAGTGTGTTCAGTTCTCAGGCTGTCAGTGTTTCAGTAGTGAAGTGCCTGTGGACCAGTCTGTTTAGATATGAGGATAACGTCAGTTATCAATGCGTGTTGTGTTGTACAGCTGGCAGTTGTAGAAGGATTAAGTGATGACAAGTACAAATGCAAAACTCGGTTGTGTTTGTTTGAGCATCTGTCAAACGCCCTTGCAGATGACACACCTTAAGAACAGCTGATGGCAGATGAGATGACAGGCTAGAGGAGTTAGAAGGAAAAAACTCAACAGGAGGAAGTCTATGACCATAGTACTGAACTGGCCTTTGTACGACGTGCTGTCTGGTAGGGCGAGTTATGCATGTAAAACATTGCTCATACTAGGTAAGGTTTGTCTTTGTCTAATGACAATCAGTTGGTTGTATATAGTTAGTGTGTCACAAAAAAAACAAAGTTAAGTCACTTGCTACTGGTTGTTGATTATGATATCCTTGAATGCCCTTTGGCAGCTCTCAGTCAAAAGCATTCTCTGTGCTGAATATGCAAAACAGCAACAAGGATTTATTTTTCCAAGTGAAAGTGAGAGTCAAGAGAGAACAATGTGGTTCTGTGCCTCGTCACTCAAATTACACAAAAACAGCCTCTGCAGATGAGGGCGTTGTATTCATCCAACAGATGACAGATCCACAAAAGACCAACCTGTCAATGTAATGCATTTTGATCTAATGAGGCAATGCTTGGTGGAGCAACTAATTAGTGATATTTTAGGAAGGGGATTGTTTTCACCTGCAGGTGCACAGGAACAATTTGCTGTTACATAGAGTATCATTGTTCCTTATTTAGATTCAGCTTTGATTGGTGACGCATCATGGAACAGTCATACGTCAAAGCCTTAAGACACCAAAAATAGGTAATTTCCACAACCTGGCAGAGGCAGCCTCCCTCTGCACTGTGCCTCAGCGCTTCATGCTCTTCTACTCCAGCTGTCAGCACGTACTACTGTTTAATCGTAGAGCACAGCAGTAGTGAACCCACACGCTCTCAGCACTTCACACCCCTCCATAGCCTCCGATGCACTGAGCATGGAGAGGGTAGACTGGGAAATAGGCCGATCTGAGAGCTCATGTTTATCCACCTTCAACACAGGAACACTCAATGGGAGAACTGCCGAAGCAATTTTGGTAACAACCAAGATGGCTGCTGCTGATGTGGAGAATTCTGATGAAGTTGGAATTTAGACGGTAATAAATGCACGGAATGTCTTTTTTTTTTACTCCCTAACGTTATCAGCCCCCAAAATCCATATCGGTCAGGCTCTAAATAAACACACATTGGAAAATCTAAAATATACACAGGAATTTCTGAGCCAGTCACACCCATGTGTATTGGTCTGGCATTACCAGACTACAGTGAGGGCAAAGTGAGGGGATGGTGCTACAGAGTTACGTAGTTCTGACTCCAACTTCTCCTGGTAACTGGCTATTTTCCACAAATATATTCTGGGCAAGAATCAGTGTATGGACCAACTGTGCAGTGGAAACAAATGAGCTGCAAGGTTACGGTGAGACATTGTTCTGATTTTCTACTTCCATCATGCACTGAGCACCTTTTCCCTTCTTTCTGTCTCTCTGCCCCCGCATTGACTTCTGTCTGTCTCTCAACAACATTTATTATCATTAAATGAACTGTTGGTGAGCCATTAATAACATCTTTATATCCATAATTATCACCCTTATTGTTTTCATTCAAACAACTGTTGCTCCTCTCTCTAAATAACTCGGGGCCACGAGATATGAATCTGTTCTTTACTAACAAGACCTGGCGAAGTGAAGAAGCCTCTTGGATGAGAGATGAAACGTTTCACTTAATCACATGATGTAGCCTCTTTAATGAGCTTCAGTTTGACACACACTGTCTGCACTGACTCCAAGGATACACTGTTGTGGAAACGTTTGCAATTACTAATCAATAAAAACATATGGACTTATTTTTGTGCGCCATGATCCACAGAACAGGACTATGTGGATTTGGCACACTGGTGACAGGTTGCGCCTGGCGCATCTGGAAACAGGGAGAGATTGAGATGTACTGGTTAGCAGCAGTGATTGACTTAACTGACCAGAAATTGTTTTATTCTTTCCATATCCTTCCCTTTAAGGAGAGTGCGGATCGCTCAACAGTGTTGTGTCACTTTGGTGAGAGCTGACTGCACGAGAGAGAGAGAGAGAGAGAGAGAGAGAGAGAGAGAGAGAGAGAGAGAGAGACCCTCAAGTAAACACACACAGAGCGATGCAGACAGTCTGTGGTACTGTGAGCAAATTGCTCCTACGTGTCAGGTTGGTTATGTTCGGCTCCAGCAGCTGACAAAGGTTTATCATTCCCTCTGATGAGGATCTATATCTTTCATAAAGATACTCATCAGAGTAGGCACAAGGATTTTGTCGGTCTCTGACCCTTGTCCTCCTCAGAGACCCTCGAACGGAGCTCCACGGGATCCTCCAAGATCCATGTTTCAAAGGAATTCGTTTGTCAGTGGGGAGAGATTTTATACTGGTTGATCTCTTATCTCCACCTTAACCTGCTCCGGAGCAGGTTTGCCTGAACTAAACCTAAAGTGACTCCGATAACCGCAAACCATTCTTCGTAGTCCAGGCGTCTGGGGTGATTATGTGTCAACAGTGCAGAGGTGTCTCTGGGCCGAACCAGACAAGTAGCCTCACTGGTAGCTCCACTAATGCCACCACCATATTGGCAAGACATTCCATGTCGTTTGACGACTTGCCCTCCAAAGAAAGAAGACCATACATCATGCAGATGAGATGATTATCTGAGTTGGTTTTGGCTCGGGAATGCACACAGTTTGCTCCCACGCAAAAAAGTGAGAAAGAAAAACAATAGTGCGCCAGGGAGCGATTGCTCAACGGGTGCAGGTGTCATCCATCATACTGAGACACACTGAATGACTGTAATTCCAAGCAGCCACAGGGAGAAGGTCACTGCCACAGGAAGTGAGACTCCCCAAGTTAAATGGACGAATATATGAGAGACATACCGGCCGCTAATTTCACACGCTTACTTGACCCTGTAAATGCTACAGTCTCTGATGGTAGCGTACTAGCTAGTTTATTAAATATGTTAATAATGGTTTCTTAATTATTCTCATTAAATTATGAAGAATTTTGATTTATGATATTTAATTGTAATTAATTTGAATTTGTTTCATATTTTTAAACAATGCGATTCAGAAATGAATTAACATATCGCTAAATGTTTTGGGAAAATTACCAAAGAACATTTCTCGGTTCACTGAGAGCCAAAGTAGAAAATTATAGTTTGTCCTGAGGTTTCGAGGCGTGATGTGAGGAATACGAGTGTCATGATGACAGAGCTTCACCTCACAGGCCCACTCTGGTCTTAACAAGAGCTCTTGACTGAACCTGCAGGTGATATTGCATACCTTCGTGTCCTCCATTAATACTTTTCAAAACACATCGGATCTGGAATGCTAAACAAACCCTGCGAGCTGCTGCTCCCCTGCAATTTGTCATCTGCAGTAACAAAGCCAAAGTGATATCCATCAGCAACCGGGCCAGACGCTCCGATTCAGAAACGCTGATTAATTTCGAGGTTGTTTTAATGCTCCAGCAGAGATAGAGGTGAAAGAATGAATAAAGTCGATTGTGATAAATTGAGCAATAAATAAAAGATGTGCACGTAGAGATTGCGAACTCCAGGGAGATATAAACAATAAACAAGAGATAGAACTAAACTGGCCCTGAGTTGAACTCCACCAAGCGCAAACAAAACTACACCTGAAGAAAACTGGTCTTATAATCAATATTATTTGTCATAAAGTATATTAAATAAAGTGAAAATAAATGCTGGATCCAGCCCTTAATCCCAATCTGCACCAAAACTCAATTTGCTCTTCCCAGGCCCCATCCCTCCACCAAGTTGGGTAGAAATCTTTTTAGTAGTTTCTGCATAATCCTGCTAACAAATAAACTAAACAAACAAACTGACTAGATTGGCTTAGTAGAGCAAATACCTCTGTGCACTGGAACCAACTGAGATGCAAGGTCCAACAGCTCCCTTGTCAAAACACATTAAAATCTGCTCGATCCAAATTTGTATTTGGATATGCACACAATTGCCCACAGTCCTCCTTAATGTGCCGGAATTCTTTCATCAAGATCCACCAATTATTCCTTTGGGAATTCAGGAAAATGCGAAAAAAACATCCTATGACACAATTTTAAACAAAGTGAGAGAATCATCTCGGCCCAAGTCGCTTCCTTCCACCCAGTCCTGCTGAAATCTGTTTAAGGGTTTGTGTGTAATCTTACCAACAAATACACTAAGAGACAAACATACACGGAGGAAAACATAACCTACTTGATATAATTCCTTTTAACTGGAGCGTATTTTTACCTCCAGACTTGTTAAACCCGTTTCTCCTCAGACATTATATCAGAACGTGTTGATGTTAGCCGTGTTTGTCTTTCAGAACCTACAATTAACATTTGTCTGACTACATTTTTCTGGCACATTAATGTGTTACTTTATTAAAATAGAAACCTACTGCGACAGGTGATCATAAATTCACACCGAATTCGTTAGAAAACACTTGCGGTTGGCATAAACAAGGAAAATCTAGGAAGTGGATGATATAAATGTAACAGAAAGGTAGCGGAATAACATGAGGTCAGCTGGTTTGGGTCAGACCAATAAACCATAGTTACAACCAAGTGAGGCACACTATGGTATTGAAATACTGCCTTGGAGCCAAACCTGTTTTTAAAGCAAACAGCCGGTGAAACAATTCCAAACTGATCACATTAAAATTGAAACGGAGTATAAACCATTTTGATACAGTAATGGCACAAGCAATCTATCATAAGCACATGTGTAATCACCTCGTAGGGAGAAGGGGTTTGTGGTGAAAGAATTACCTGTAATTCTTCTAATAAAAAAAGTAATGTCATTAATGTGGAAGGAGACAACCATTACTAAAAGTGATTTATGCTCTTAATCCAGCTCTGTTCTTCTGTCAGCAGTGGTTAAAACTATTCTCAGCAAATTAGTAGTGGAAAAAAATAAATAACCAAAACCAGCAGGAAAAGCAGAAAAAAAAAAGAAGGTATTACCTCCATCTCCTAAACCAAACACAAGTACAGAGGAACTGATTATGTAGGAATCTACATATTTATAAGACCTTATGGCTCAAAACATCTGGAAGCAGACACAGAGAGAGAGAGAGGGAGTGAGTGAGAGAGCGCCATTAATCACATATATCACCAATCAGGCTTCCTGTCCTGGGACGCGCAGAAGCATCCCAGCTAACTCCCCAAACAGTCCCTAATTCTGCACTTGAGAAAGCTCAAAGGGTGCCTAGAAAAACAAGCGGGGTCATCTCCAATGACAGCAGGGGATTTCTTAACTGAGGGCCCCACGATGATAGGTGCAAGTATCATGGCACTCTGTGGTTTCCTGTGTCAGCAACAAGGTGCTGCTGCTTTGCCGGCTACCATCTCTTCTAAGGGTGGATCTCAGCAGTAAAGTTGAAGTTGTTTAATTTCATATAAAGCTGTCTAAAATGTTTCATTTTCAATATTGCACAGTCATATAGGTGGGTGTTACAATTCTGAGACTGAACCAGTGATACGACCTAAACAACCACAATCTTCTATCTAACTACAGGACTAGAGAACCGAGACACAGCAATCTGTTGCCCCCGCTGCAGGTACGGCTTCTTTGGACTCTCATCACTTCACTAACGTAACAGAGCACATTTTCATTTCACATTCAAATAAACAATAACATGTAAATCATGAATTTTATATCTATAAGTTAGCGTTGTAATGATTTTTTTAGTTGGCCGATAAAAAGGGTTAGGGGCCAACGCAAGCCTTTCACAGACATATAGGAATCAGCGTTAATGTTTGCCAATATTTAAAACTTATTTTAAAAAATGAACAATGTAGAAAAGATGTGCATTCATGTTTACATTTAGTTTTTTATAATTAAGTGTAGGAATCTGCTGGATATTGGATATGTTTTACTCCCCAATATCGGGATCATCCATAACTAATCCAGTTGGGCTGTACTTGACATATTTCAAACTTTACATTTTGTACATATTACACATTGCACCAACTTGCACTTGTCATGTGACTATTTTGGTCTCATCATGCCTGTGGTCAAAGTTCGGCTAGTTTAAGTAGCTCAACATGTAAACAACCCTTAGATGGATTTTGGAGAATCGTCACACCCCTGGTCATAAGTCTAAATCTCTTTCCAGGAAATTCCACTACAGTGTAGACAGTTTGCAACAGGGACAATTTTCCATTTTTGCCTCATAAAACCCTCCAGTCAGGATTATTTTAACCGTTCTCCAAGGTAAACTGAAGGAGTTTCTAATAATTGGGACATGTATCCTGCAGAGCCTCAGCACATCCTGTTAACAGATCCGGGGGGTGTCAATGCATGACTTGCAATGAAAAGATGTAGAGAAGAAACAGGCTACCCACACAATTACTTTACCTGACACTTTCGCAATCTCTCATAACAGTCGGCCAACACCCAGAATCAAACATGTCAATGGTTTCTTCATTGTTTTCTTTTTACAATTTAACAAAATCTAAATTAATCACGCCACATACTGTGCCAAAATATCTTGTTTATGATTGATGTATTGATTTTTCAGTTGAGCTGCTGTCGCCAGTTGAGATTTATCGTTGGAAGTCATGCGTCATGGCGCAATTTTCGCCACTGGCAATACACGGAGACAGCTCGGGTATGTCCCTGTCTGTCAAACTTCAGATGAACTCTGATATTGATGGAAGTTAAATGTGTGTGTGTGTGTGTGTGTACTGTTGACTGGGTCAGGGTCTGTGCGGCCTGTGCTGGATAATGATAAGTTAGTGACAGACTGACAGGCAGACCGTGCCGATAGTGCAGCGCTGTCAGTGTCGGAGCGTCCCTCGTCCATTACTGTCACTGTTTTCTTGACACCTGTGGTCACATTTTTTTCACCCTTTACATGCCATTAGATGCAAATAGCTGCAACAGCAGCGCGGAAGCGAGTGACAGGAGGGGAAGAAAAGGGGACAAAATGAATGCAAAACCGGGTCTAACTGATGTTTGAGAGGAAGTGCTCCGTGTCATCGCAGCACAACTTCTCTAACGAGGTTTTTTTCTTTAAACAAATCGTCTCCAACTCCTGCAGGACACCTGTCACCGGACTAAATAAACCTTGTAACCCCACAACAATGGTCGGAGAGGCTGAAATGTAGTCCGACAAAAAACAGCACAATATGCAGAGGTTGCAATATCAGTGGTTCCCAGACTTCGGGTCACAAGATACTTTACATAATTGCAACAGAATAATCTGCTCAAAAATCAAAGACGTGCTCAACATGATGAGAGGTCTACCACGTAACACGATAATGTTTTTTCATAAGTTCAAACATTTTCTGGAAGGCAGTCACAGACTTTCATTTTTAGAAATAAAAGGTAAGAAGTTTCCCAAAGAAAAAATTGGTCAGAAACCAAAATTTTTCTTTTGTCACATTATTATTTATCTTTATACATTCAAATATTTACTCACGTGACTAAAATCTATGAATTCTTTAAGGATACGAGTAGCTATTGTCCAGCCCAGAGGCCCAGACACATCTGTAAATCTACGAACAGACCGATAACCAATGCAGAAAAGACGTGCATTTATGTTTTATAGATTCTTAATTCAATTTCGATATTTATTGTTAAACTGCACAATACCAAACCTCAATTACATTTCTATGTCTTTAGGGTTTGAAAACATCCTATTAGGAATCCCTTCCATTTATAAGTACCTCAGCCAATATTGTGATATGGGAAATGTTTTACACCCTAATACCAGTATCTGCACCAGCCCCCCCGCACATCCACATCAATCAGGTTCTAGTAATAACATTTAAAATGTACGAAAGTGTACAAGGGCTCCAAGACAGACATAAGTTACTCTTTGTTAAATTAAGCACCTGGACAAGACAGATGTTTTGCACACAGACATGACAGTGAAGAACTACTGTAATTTTATCACATCCCAGATCCACACTCGAAGAATGTTAGCAATTTTTGCTCTGCAGCCACATACTCAAGTTATTTTCCAACTGCCTCTACAAGCCCGTCGGGACATTTGCTAAATTAGCAGCTGAAAAACATTTAATTCTTAAATTCAAATAAAAATATGGAAAAAACCCAAGACTGGCATATTATGGTTTTAACCTGACACCACTGCAGTGCCTAATTATTTCACCTGCCGCAGTCTCTTTGTGTACTTTCCCCAGAACTCACCTGTCTGCGCCATTTCATAAATCATCTCATCACTCATGTCATCACCTCCACCCTTGCCTACAGGTCAAATGCAGCCTGAAAGTCACAAAGTGCTGCTGACATCACCTACACTCAATTTAAAAGAGATGACGGGCGAAAAATACTGTACCGAAAAAAACATAAAGAGCTCGTCCACACAACAAACTCTTATCTGCTCTCATCGATTTTGCAATAAGTGACTAAACAGCTCCCAGTTCTAGAGAAACAAAATGTTTGTTTAACTTCGTGTTACAATGAATGCAAACTGAAAATATGCAGTTGGGAAATGTTATCCATGTCCTCAGAAGAGTCAGAACTTGTGTGAGCGGTGTGAACAAATCATTTTGTAATTTTAAGCCCAGGCTGTTCATTTCAACATTCTGGTTCAACTAATTCTGGCTGGTTTTCAACACATGTGTTGTCACTATAGTCAAGAGAGTTAGTTGTGTGTAAAAGTGGTTCCAGAGATAAAATTCATTAATTTATCCTTATAGACTATGTCATGTGACCTGAATAGAATAAATTAGAGTGAAAATTTGACCCTGGCCCATCGAAACATAAGAGCCCCTCAAGAATGGGCAACATGTAGAACACATGTGGCACATCTGCACGAAGAGCTACACACAAAGATGAACAAAACCTTATTTCTAAGAAACAGAGCTTTAATAATTTAAACTGGTGATAATAACCTTGACTTGTATAAGAAAAGCTGGGGCAGTTCTATGTTTACAGAGCACCCCGTCCATATTCACAACCTTGTGAGGGGTCAAAACGTTTTATATTGATATTAATAGTGTGAATATGGTGAAATAACCACTTAAATCTGTTAAAACATACACATCTGGCTGGAACAGGGTGGTAAAATACTTGCTGCTCATCCCTGTGAGATTATGTCTGATAGAAAAGTGGAAACCTCTTGATGTATGGCTCCCATTTGAGCTGCTGAAAGGGTAAATGTAACATAGCTAAATGAATTACCACTGCGAAAAGTTCAGCGCTTTGAAACAATCAAAACTAACAAGCCTCTATGTTGTATGGTACTTTTTTGAGCTTATGCAGAGCACAAGGAACGGCTCATTTTGGTGAAGTCTTTATACGATGCTGCTGAGTGACGTTAAGCAGAATAGTGAATGGGTAGTAAGTGGACTTTCCACAGTAGACACCACAATCATTAAAGTCACCACCACGCCACCACATCACTATAACATAATCACAACGATTGTCACACCCACCGAGCCTATAACATCCAGTCCTACAGACAATTCACCTTGTGTGAACAGAGATTAGCCTCATCCCATCCCCAGCCCCCAGAGGGGAGAGCTGTGTCAGTACTGTCACCTAGTGGACGGTGCGGAGAGGGGAGATTGATTAACACACAGGGAGGTGAGACGCTGAGAAAGATGGATAAGACGTGAGGGAACAAAACATGGCTCAGTGTCTGAGAAAGGAAAGCAGCTGCAGGAGAATATTTCATTTAATGTAACAAGAAAAATACACATAGGAAATTAACCTCTTCATGGATGCCATTAACAATGCTGTCATCTACTAATTCCTCCATCTGTCTGCATATGGAACAAATATCTCAAGAACCGTTTGTGTGCATAAAGTGACAATGTCAATCACGACTAGAGCCCATTCATGAAAACGGAAACAACTGATTCTCCAGCTTGGGATTCTGCGTATTGATTCCGTGTTCCATTAAACCTCGGAGCTCGGAATTACCGACTCCCGAGTCAGAAGTTACAGCTGGAATGCCCCCTCAAGTTTGAATTTCGACTCGGAAGGTCGGAGGAACCTCACCAACCCGGACTTTGAAATCCTTGATGGCTGCTCCGTGTATCAACAGTAGTGAAAGCTGTAGTTTTGACACATAAAATGTGTCGTACACATAGTACTTTCCAATTACTGTCTGTGGATGGATGCTAGTATGCGTAAAATCCTGCATAATACCTTATTATGAACTGGTTTTGCTAACAATGGCTAGCTGGCTAACGTAAACATTGTTCCTGAGCAACTGGAACACCATCAACATGAGTTATTCAGGTGTGATGTCATTTCGAGGGGCCGAGCTCTGAGGTGTAATGGAATGAAGGCATGAGTCAAGCTTCACCAAACTTTGAATAAACAGATGAGCAGTTCTTTGTGCAGCAGCGGTGGGGCAGCATCAGGGTCCTGCAGGTCACTTTTACAGTTTCACAAAGAAAGCTGCAACCAGCATCACCACAGGCCAAGAAAACAGCCCTTTCCAAACAAGCATGTTTAAAACAGGCACTCTACTAGTTTTATTAAAAAGGGACGGCGCTGACCACTCAACCAAAACAAGCATAACTTTCTCCGGAAGCTCACCTGAGTCCATAAAAGCTGATAATAGAGCCAATAATTGGGAAGGAACAGCAATAATGGAGTTTTAGTGTGGCAGTAAATTCTTTAATTAGTTGTTAACACCCTCTCTGTCTATGTGGACAGGCTGAAGCTCCCCCCCGTTGCTCGCTGCTGTCTGGAACAGGCTGGATGGACTAGAGGCAGACGGCCACTGACTAGACCATCACCTTTGCTTTTAAGAGACTGTTGAGCACCTGTATCATCAAGCTGCTGAAAGGCATCTAAAATTAAAAAATGCCGCCTTGAGCTCGAGATCTAGCTTGATGTTAAAAATACAGTCCAGGTAGAGATCTACACTGGGCCCAGGCATCGTGCCACCTGGAAGAAAAAACTCTTGTTGGCTGACATTTCGGGATGCCTCATGGTAGGGACGTTCTCCAAACACACAATCTTTGCGGGTTGAGAAAAAGGCTGCAAGGTAGATAAATGCAAATGATGCAGGGACTGAAAAACCAGCGGACATTCCTGAGGAGTGATATGATCTTTCGGTCCACAAACTATCCATGGTAGGAGTGATACAGTAGAGGAGAGAGTGAATAAGCCGACAGGGTGGTCTGTCCCTTTCTGTACTAGGCTTGCTGATGGACGTGAAGTGGGGAGAAAGGAGAAGAGCAGCAAGGCAGCAGCAGTAGCAGCAGGGGCAGGACCTGCGACGGCTGCAGCAAAAGGGAAGTACCCGCATGGTTCACTCTCGTCTTAAGCCGGGACAGTTTAAAAGCAGGAAGCCATTACCAAAGTGTAAATGCAGTCAGCCATCACTGCTCAAACACAGACCAAATATGCCCCAGCACATGAAAAAGTAGGGTGTGGGAGGAAGTTTGTCCTATTCAAACACAAAAAGCCTTTTTGTCCCCTTCAAAGAAAGACTCCGGGACAAGTGAAGCGCCGACACAAGACTAGCAGCTTCACACATATTGTTTGCAAGCTCGCCGTGTCTTTTTCCAAACATTGTATAACACAGCTCCAGATGCACGCCGGTGGTTTGGGTCTGATGAGAGACAGTGATTATGTTACATACGGCAGTGGTCTGATGCAATAATGATGCAATCAGCAGCACAGCTTTGTGTTATGTCTATGATTTATCAACATTATTTGAAATGGAGTAATTAATTGTCGCAGGCGGGCGGGCAGGCAGGCTTAATGGCTTACTGTGTGACGGGGCATATCTGACGGCTTTTGTTTTGGCAGATGGCCCTGTGCCATGTCGCGCACCGAGCACAGGGAAAACCATACTCTGCCTTAATCACAATACGGGCTCTACCCACGGCCTATCGGTGCTTTCTAAAGTCATACACAAACAGACGATAGATCTGCAGATAGGAGGAACAGATTCAGAGAGGCCTGGAGAGAGAGAAACTGGTTCTTCATGTGCGGCTCCGTGGAATAAACTGCAGGAAAAAAAATAGCCAAACTAGAGAAATCCAAAATAAAGAGCAAACATGGCATTACTGCTGAAATCTGAGACGGTTAAGTCAAGATGTGTACACATGATCACACGTCGCTCAATCTGGAAATGAGAGGCAATGCTCTCTGGTTGTTGTCTTTCAAGAGACAATCCCGGGAGCTGCTCCACTGGCACTGAAAGACAGAGCGACTTTCTGAACTGACTCAGTGTCCGAGGTGATGCTGAGAAAAGGTCAAGCAAACATTCTTTGAGTCCATAAGTCTCCGATTCAGAGTCAACGGAGCAAATCTGTGTTTTGTCTTGTGATGGCACGAGATTATAGGCCTGGTTCTTTGGTTTCTGGCTTCGTGAGAGATTTGTTGCAGGTAGCCGATGGAAGCAGAGATCAGAGAGATACAGATGTTCTCAGCTGCACTTGGAAAGAATTTGCAGCAACCTTACATTTATTCTAAAAGGAGCACTGGATACTGCTCAGAAATAAAACAAGACACTGTGGGCAACAAATATGAAGGCGGAAAAAAAAAATTCTGTGTTTGATTCTGAGCTTCACAGAGTTTCTTTCACATGTGTGGAAGCGAAATTGTTAATGAAATTCAGCAACACGCAAGAGAAATAACTCCATCATCCTGTAATTGAAGGGGTCAAGATCTCCTCATTGGACAAACTCCAACTGAACCGTGCATGGATGTGCTGGTTGCTTTTATCCTGCGATTTGTCAGAAAAGCTGAAATAACCCCAAACTGTCAGCGGAGAATAATAAATGAGAGCCAGTTTTGAGAAAAGGGGGAGGAAAGACTATTAAAAATCAAAAGGAGGTGTTTGTTTGAGGAGTTTCAAGAGGTCATATACATCATTTGATTAGTAAAATGGAATAAATGATTAAACTTAAACTGTAACCGTTTATGGAGGAATTCTGGGGTTTTAGGCCATTTAATTTTATTTCAAAATAGTACATTATTCAAAGAATGACCTTTAACATGTTGGTGAAATCTTGATTTATAAATTTCAGGGATCACATGGAAACAGAGTATTTTCTTGAGGGTTTGGATATGTAAAGGTTCATAAAAGTAGCAGATGACACCTTGGCTCAGACTCCCTTCGATGTGTGGGGGCTCCAGTGTAGGACAGAATCGGGTCCTGGGACAGATCCTAACATGTCCTAAAAGAATCTGTCAGTTTGCTTATGTTTAGCCATCACTGAGGCCAGTTTGGCGACAGTAGTTGCGTGGCCTGTGTACATTTGAAGCAAGAGCGAGGCGCTGCGGTGCGAGAGCAGCAAATGCGTTTTTGGGCAGCGGCTTTGCTATGACAGATGCAGACGATGAACTCTTGACACCAGTTCGACCGGTTTATGTTCAACATGTGTGTGTCCGTTACCGTCTCTGGTTTCCAGAGGGCTGCCCTGGCTGGTTTACTGTGAGTGTAGGTATGTGTGGGTCTGTGTGTGTGTGTGTGTGTGTCTGTGTTTGTCTGTGCGGAGGCCAGGCAGAGATGAGAGGAGCAGCAGGATCTGCAGCTATCTGGGAGGTTGAGCGTAATGACACACCGGGGACAGATTAGGTTCCTGTCCATCAGGGTTCCATCAGGAAGACTCTGATTTACAGCCACGCTGACCAGCCAGCCTGCCCTCCACCCAAAGCAAACACACACAGAAAACACCACGGCCTCTGTGCGGTGGCAGCTGGTGGGCTCGCACATATGTTGCATTTGGCTGCCTCGTTCACCGGGCCAGGTTTGGATTTTTACATCACTGCAGAGGTGATCACTGGAGTGATTTGAAGCAAAACGACAAACTTGGAAGTACAATTTAGTCAGTTTTAATGTTTAAATCTTTATGCACGCATGTGTGTAAATGTCTGTCTAGAATATATAAACGCTAGGCATGCTACTCACATTCGTCCCCAGAACAGTGAAAGCAGGGAGATGGACAGATCCTTTAAACAAGATGTCACCCCCGAACACAACAATGATTAATCACACGCTGCAAATTATAAGCACCTGTATGAATGAACAGCAAAGCTAAAGCCCTCTCCCACTGTCTGACTACATGCTTTCACTCTCAGACAGCCACCTCCACGGCCCCCACCGGCCGTGTCTCTTTTCACTGACCCTCTGCCCCCCCCGTCACTCCTCACTCTGCCCCCCCAAGTACCAAGAGGAAGTCTTCCTGAAAAGAAATAACTCACTGCGTACACAAAAGACCACTTTGACCTAAACTCTCCATGAAATTATAGATTTGATTTTTCATCCAGAGCTGACCTACAGGAGCTGTTACATACAAACCAAATATGTGATTCTTGAATGTGGTATGATTTTATATAAAAAATTTGGAAATTAACAACATCAGGTAAATATATATTTTTTGTTGATAAATCTACAATATGTTCATTAAGAAAAAGGCCAAATCTGAAAAAAAATAACTTGATAAAATAATTGGACATTAGGTTTTCATCCTATACATGTCAGGGACTAAATTAAGTTCTTGTTTTATTCATCTTCCTGCAAACTGCATCTACTTCAAGCAGACGGTGGCCCTGAATTCATTATGCTAACAAGCCAGCCCCGCTGATAGGCACACAGGCTGATGTGAGGAAATGTGAGTTTGATTAATGTGGGCAAAATTGAGCTGTGCAGACTGCTCCCCAGCCCCAGTTAAAGGAGTCGCCTGCCATCAGGCTCAAAAGGCTGCAAGCTGCAGAGCAGGCTCTCAGCCCCGCACCGCTCCCCAACACTTCACAGCAAATCTGCTGCAGACCTTCCTTCTCCTGCCACACTAAACAAATGTGGCCCCTCTGCCTGGACCTGAATAACTCTAGCTGGCACACAGGGCTCTAAATGAAAACCATATTACAGATAGCTTACACAATGAGGGAGATGTGCTTTGTGTTGTGTGTTTACGTATATCAAATAGACCTGGGCTGGCTTGTCTCTGTTTTCGATCTTCCAGTGTTCTTAAAGTAGCCAGAACACAGGAGGCAGGCAACAACAACAAGGAAAACGAAGCAGACTGTATAGAGAGCTCGTCCCAGGAGACGCACCATCTCACGGAGCCCAGCAAGGCTGGATCCAAAAAGGAGCAACCCAGGAAATCTCTCACCCTGAGAGAAATTAGGGGAACATGCCCCACCGCGCATCTACGGTGGAGACGTAGAGGGGGAGAAAGGAGGGGAAGAGAAGGAGGAAGAGGAAAAGCAAAGCTGAGCCCCCAGGTACCTGCCTGTACAGTCGCCTCTCTCCAAATGTTTACTTTGGACCAGACTGGCGGCCAACTGGTTGCAATTGACCCTCTACCAGGACGAGTTAGAGGGTGAACATGAGACTTTTCCTTCTGGGAAAAAGATGGAGGGAAGCCACACACATACACAGACCTTAAAGCACACACGCACACAGATGAAAAGCCAACACAAAAAATCCACAATCTAACAACACACAAGGAAAGCCTCCATACTTAAAGAAGAACCTGCTTTTCTCAGCTGAAAGCATCAGAGTAATAAAAAAAAAAAGGGATGACAAAAGATTCAAAAGGAAAGTGGAAAAAGTCAACAACAGATGCGGCAAACTACACAACTCCACCTGCCACAGGTGTTAGAGCTCAGTCCTGCTGACTTTCTCTCTGGTGGAAAACAGGGTGGCTGGCACACAGGACTGAGAAAAGTCAGACACTGTCAGCACCAAAAAAAAAAGGCCCTTTCCTACAGACTTAGAGCCGTCATCTGCCATCCCACATGTTAACGGCTGGTCATCCACTCCACAGCAGGGAGAGGCTATAGGCTGTGATGGAGGAGGGCTGCAGAGAGGAGGCCCTGTGGCCACATAGACTAAATAAAACCTCTTAATCCTCATAAACTGCTCCATATGAGTATTACATCCTCCTGTTGCTTCTATAATAGGATCCGTGTTCTGCTGAGTCCCGCTCCAATGCAAACCCTCAATTTCCCCCGCAAATATCGATGACAGAACGCGCTTATGATGAAAAATGTCCCGGGAAATGTAAATGAGGGGGGGCTGGCTATGAAATGATTGCTGTGTGTCCTTCCTGGCAAAGCATGTTGCCAGACAAGGATCCAAACTATGTGAAACAAACCCTTCAGGGATTCGTTGCGCCACAAGAAGAAGAAGAAGAAAAAAAAAAAGTTGACATGCCACCCACTTGCTAAACGTGATCACACAGGCCTGCGGAGTTGATATGATTCATCAATTAAAATCACATTTAAAACAAACATGTCCATGTCAACATTTCCCTTGTCAGCCGGCCTATTCATACTTAGCACGCAAGCCCTCTCAGCGCACACCTGAGCAGTGTAAGCATGCATCGGCCCAGGCAGGAAACAAGGGGGGGAGGGGGGGAGGGGGCAGGTTGGCATTTCACTCCCGGCCAGTCATTTGTCACAATTGTCACAGAATGCACAAACACAAATTACTGAATTATAACTGCGGATGTGTGTGTCCTGCCTTGGCTAAATCAAGGCAGCGCTGGGAGCTGTCATAACAGAGGGGCTGGTGTCTGGGCCACCATGAGGGCGGAGGAGGGCGGCCCCGGTTTTGCTGTTAAAGTCGTTAGGTGTTTATCAGGGTAAACACAACATGAATGCATGAGGGGCTGATATGGAAGAGGGAGGAAAAATAAAAACAAAGTGAATAAGACAAATAGTGAATCTGGGAGTAAAACATATGACAAGGTGCTACCGTTAGTGTTTGTAATAACACCAATACATCATTGTCACTTTCACTGTGATATATTGCAGGGATTGCTGTAAACATTATGGAGGTAAACACAAGCGTCTGACTCACACTAACCTTCCAGTTTCCTCTCATTCATGCTGGTTTGCAGTTCAACGTTTTATTGAAAAGGATAAAAAAAAATATTACCAGGAGAACCAAACTGAATACGACTGAAAGAAGTAATTGAATTATTATTTATGAAATAAAAATCGTATGAATTGACTTTTGAAAACTGAAAAATCGCTCAAGCAAAATTTTCAAAATACGCATTAGCTTCTGCAAAGAGGATTTGCTAATTTTGCATTGTGAATATTTTTTTAGTTTTAGATAGTTGGTCAGACAAAAAACGTTTGAGTTTTGCTGATATCAATAATTGCTTAAATAATTTGAGTATGACATGTAGCACTAATATCTCAACATAATGATAACATCTTTGTGAACACGATATTTTACACTGAGAATTTGTTTTCCTTTTTTTAAGTCAATGAGAAGAAAATCTAACTGTACGGATAAATTAATATTTTGGGGTTAAGAACTGTTGGTTGAACAAAACTGAGCTGTGGGAACTTTTAAAAGCCATTTACAGCACTTGACATTTCACAGACAAATTATATTAGTTCGTAATGGGACAAAATGTTTCAGCCATCTGTATCTATCACGCTCAAAGTAAATCTCCAGTGTTAGTGAAAGCAGTGGTGGTATGTGTTGTACAGGGGAGTGTATGTGTCGAGGTGAACCACACAGGTAAGGTGGGCCAGACACAGGAAACGTATTAACATGGACCAGTGTTTACTCTCCTAACCACAGCGCTGCCCGCAGGGACGCGGAGAAAAAGCTCCAGCCAAAGCCTCCACCCACCCACCCACACACACACCCACACCCACACACACACACACACCCACGTTACTTCTGGGGACATTACTTAGACGTGCATTCATTTCCCTGCAACTTGCCTGAACCCTAACCTCAACCACTGACCCAAAAATATGCCCTTTCCTAGTTGTGGACACGACTTCTGTCCCCTGTTGGACAAGCCGTCCCCAATTAACCAGTATTTAGTCTAAAATGTATCCCCAAAGGTAGCCTGACAGAAACACACACACATAAACAAACACATAAATTCAGATAACCTATACAGGACAGTTAGAGAAACACATATAGTTTATATACATATTTAGTGAAAACAGACACACACAGTACCTGCACACATTGCAGCAGATTAATACAGACATATTAAGTCAAACACAGACAAATTCAGACATAAATCAAAATATACACAAACATACAAACAGTAAATTAATGCATGCTTACACACATTCGCATGCAGACACAAACACTCACACACACACACACAGTGACAAAGGCATTGGTGTCTCCACCTGTCCACATAGACATTCACACACTATCCATTAACACCTACATAAAACACCTACAGGCACCGCTATTCTCTTAGAGGTCAGCGCCCAGCTCCTCAATTTCATGGCCCATGTATGACGGCAGTAAAGGTGAATGTGATGACAGAAGGGCAGCTGGCTGACTATCACTCACTAATACACACATGCACAAAGGAAGATGGGGGGTGGAGGGGTAGAGGCAAGACACCCCTGTGCATCTCAGTTAAATCTGTGAGCATCTGTGTTTACTGAAAACACAAGTACCTTTACAGTCTGGAGGTCACCTAAGCTGCTTTCAGACATGCACTGAACTCCGCAGATCCTCCGTATTATCTCCGGAGGACGTGCATATGTGAATGCAAATGTCTGAGAGAGAGAGACTCAGACTTTCTCCGCCTGGCCTCCAAGTATAAAGTCCATAGAAAGTCAGGAGAATGTGAGAACACACCCTTAGAAGACGCAGATGAAGATGGCTAGAGAGTTTGTGGTGATAAGAGCTGACGACGGTGTCAGGTGCTGTAAACATGATCACGTGATCTCCGCAGCAGAGTTACTACGTCACTTCCTGCCTCTGTCTGCTGCACACGGCTGCTCCACCTCTCGCCTGAATAATGCAGAGGACTTATTGCTGTTGCGAACGTGTCTGTGCAGAGAACCTCCCGCTGCGTTGTGCTTGTGTGAAAGGTGAACTCTGAGTAAACTCCAAACCCAATTCTCTGTACTTTACCCGCAGGTCATGTCTGAAAACGACTCGAGACTCTGCAGAGAAAAAACAAAACCTCAACCTCAACATGCAGGATTCGAATTTAAAGCGGAGAATTAACACCTTTCCATGCACATCCATTAATATCTCATTCCCTAAGTGGCAATCTCCTTCTGCTTTTCACTTTTACTCCCATTTTACCCAGCCCAGTCTCTCAAAGGTATTAGAGTTGTTCTCTTCGGCCGTCTGACTTTTCTCTGAGCTCTCTTTCCCCCCCCTCTCACTCAGGAACTATGTCTCTTCCATGGCTGGGAGGTTGTAATTTGTTACAGGCGGCTGGGCAGGCAGAGAGGTCTCCCTCTTATCTGGACGGGGGATCACCAGGAAAATCATATCAGAGGGAAGGAGTGTTTAAATATAGCCGTAATTGCCGCAATCATTTCTTGCTGTCTCTTTGACCCCCCCCCACCTCCTGCTTTTGGGGGCTCCACCTTCCATTCCCTTGGCTGTTCCTCCACCGCTCCAATAGCCCGGCCCCCCCACCCGCCTCCAATTCCCTGACGTTTTTCTCCCTGGCTGTTCAGAACGACCTCCCTCTTTCTCCAGCGTTTCCTCCTCTAGTATCCAGTTAATCCTGGCTCATGGTGTGGGCTCAGGGGCTGACAGTTGCATGACAAGGAATGTTTCCCTTTGTAAGAGCCTACTTCCTCCTTGCGCAGTTTTAGCCTAATTGAAATGTTTCCTATTGAGCTCAATCAAGGGGGCAATTACCTAATTATTCGCTTATGCCTAACTCGACCCGGTACGAGTAAGGCGGAGAGCTGCAGAGAGAGATGGAAAGAGGAGAGAGAGGAGGAGGAATGGAGCAGGAATATTGAAATAAAGGCAGTAAAAAAAGATGGAGAAAAAGTGACGAGAAATAAAGGAATTAATTATTAGCAGCGTTCGTCTGTCACTTAAAGGAACAGTTTTTTTTTACTGTATAACGTGCAGAGAATAGTTTGATCTGAAGTGGTGTTGAAAAAGGTTGAAATATATACACTGGACGAAATGCCTTAAGTTGCCAAGAGGTAAAATCTGAAAATGTTCAATTTGTTTTAAGTGACATTTAGTTATCTCTGCCATGGAGGTTTCATTTCCCCCCCGTCCTAGAGGAGCCAGGGATCTAACTACGGACCTTGTGGTTAGTGGACGACCAGATCTACGTCCTAACCCATGCACAGCCACCCAAAAACAGCTTTTCACGAAAGACGGGACATAGGCCAATAAGAACTTTTTCACTTTCTTTAACATTACATTAGGATGTGTTTTTTGGACATTTTCAATTTCCTAAGGAAATAAGGATTTTGATGAAGAAAATCAGGCGTATTAAGGGTGCTGATATGAAGTGTGTGTAATTATTTGGTATGAAATCCACATTTAGTGGTTTTAAATATTTCCGAGGGGGCTTTTACAGCTTAAAACTCGTAACTACCACCAATCTTTTGCTAAGAAAATGTGGATTAAGTCAGGAATTAACAATGTATATGTATCTTCAATATGTATCTTGGCAGAAGTATATGTGCTAAAAGGAATCACCTCCCTCACTTAAAGATATGGCCACTTCTTTCACACAAATTCTGGGAAATTGCTTTGCAACCAAGTTAAACTAGTATTTGTGATAAGTGAAAAATGACATTCCAAGATTCAAAACAAAACAAGGTCAAGATGCCCTTTTTTGCAGCACACAGAGGAAAAGAGGTGGTTCTCTGAGAAAGCGTTTGGTTTTATGGGCTCATAAGGAAAAGTATTATCAAAGAGAGAAACGAGGGGGACAGGGGGGAGACGAGAGGGAGACATTAAAGGAGCTGGAATGTTTTGTCCCCGCTCAGCTGGCCTCCAACACATTTAATAATGAGACAGGTAATAAAACACACTGGCACACGCAGCTCCATACACATACACAGGACGTGTTTTCGCACTCGTACGTTCTCTTAAAGGCCTTCATGGCATTAAAACAGATTGCCTATGTCATGTTCTGAACCATAATAAACAAAATTTTATAGCTCATTTGAAAAAGGAGTATGTTAAAAAGCAATCAGTACATCGTTAGACATATCCATCTTGTGCAAAGTAAAGCTTTACTTCTGAATAATTTATCTCAGCGCGGTGAATAATGTCCCTCAGCCCCACGATGGATGGTGTAAATAACACTACCTGTGTGAGGGAGGCTGTGTACGCTCTGATTTGAATTCTGTCCTTCTTCTCTCTCATCTCTGTGAGACCGCCCCTTTCCGCTGCTTCAACAAGTGTTGGCTGGACGACTCTTAAATCAATCATTTAAATATATGGATAAATCAGCGAGCCGTCTGGGTTTAAGCACACATGCCGTAGCTTAATTCACCCGAGCAAACGAGCACAGCAGCCATATTTCAGCCAACATGTGCACCACTGTTGTCTAAACAAGCGCTGCGAGGCAGGCCGCAGAGGAGGGTCCTGGCTGGAGGTCATGGAAAGCAGTTATAATGCACGCACACAAACACACACACACACACACACACACACACACACACACACACAAATACACACACCCAGGCCACGAGGGGAGTGAAGGGCCTGGCTTGAGGTCATGGAAATCAGTTATAATACAGCCTTTCACCAGGGAAAATGAGAGGAGCAGGGGATCACAGAGAGGAGTTGCTTTCCTGTGACACATGTGAGCATGTGTACACACTCAGACACACATGTACACACACGCTCTGTGGCCTCAGAAACACACGAAAATGGGCAGTCAAATATATGATGGCCATATATGCTCAGACACACACACACCCCGTCACAGTGACCTCTACGGTCCACAGGGAGGACAAAAAATGAAAGCCCACTCTCTCACAGGCTGGGTGGGCTGGTCAGCTGGACTTCGAGGGGCAGTGCACCTGGAAATTCTGCTAAAACGCTTTACATACACACGCAGACACAAAGACTTTTAAATCACTTATTTAAAAAACAACAACTATTTCACAAATTTTCAATCAATAGTCCAACTTCCTCTGAGTATTGGAAGATAAACCAAAACCTGAAAAACTAGGATGACAATAAAGTGAAACTATTAGGCAGCGTGAGTTGAGTAAAGGCAGAAGAGGAGGAAAAAGAAAGCAAGAAAAAGAGAGCGCGGCTCGTCCAGGTGGTCTTTACCCCCGAAGCCTGCACGGGCACTACACTGACGTGAGGGGCAAAACCTGAAACCCATGCAAATGTGATCACCAGAGCCGGCCTTGATTGGAACGGCCGCATATGATTAAGTGTAATTGCAAGAGAACTATTTCCAAATGCCTCAGTGGTTTTGAAAAAGTAGGAAGGAAGGATTTAAAACCAATTCTGAGCCTTTTTTCGGAGAAATTAAAGATTAAAAAGGAGGTGTGTGTGTGTGTGTGCGCGCGCGCGCGCTTGTGAGAAAAACTGAGTTTTGAAAGGCAGTGAAACAGTCAGCAAGAAATAAAAATGCGATTTACTCATTTGAAATCGGGCTGGTTTTTACACGCACACATTGAGCGGGGAGGCTTTGCTGGCAGATAAAGTAGGCTGAGGTTCAGGGGCAGAGCCGTCACACTCGGATGATTGATGGCTCAGTCTGAACGCTTAAGTCAACAGAGCATGAGCACGTCTCAGCAGCCCAGGCTGGGCCCTCCACTCAGCACCTATTTAAGGGGTCAGGTGCCTAAGAACACGCTCACTGTGCAACTGCTCCCATTATCTTATCAAAGCCTACACGCCGAGAAGTAAATAAAACGGGGGAAACAACACTCAGCTTTCAAAACAATAACATAAATTCTGCATTTGAGCTCTTGAACAGACATTAAGTAATTACATGCATCTACACATCTTATAATTTATCTTGAAGATAAAGTTAAGGATTAAAGATTAGGTTCACATTTCCTCAAATCTGTCTCGAAACTCACATGGCCAGATATGATACTGTGCCTTTAAAACACAGCTGCTCTGATTGTCCCTCTTGTTCACACTGGGTGCAAATAAATTCCTTCTTAAAGCAATTTCGACGTTAATGAGGTGAGACAAAATTCTTCAATCTATTTCGGTGCAAAAATGAATTCCATATTTCTGCCAAAGCCAATATGGGCCTCTAGCGGTCGGAGTGTTGACAAATCAAGTGGGTATTTTTCCAAAGTTACAGAGTGAAAGTGTGAAACTGCAGCACAACTCAGCAAGGGAATTATTTCAATGTTCACGTGGGCAAGAGTATTGTTGTTAGAAAGACTGGAAATTTAAAATTAAAAAAAGATAAACCATAACTTCCTTTAACTAGCCTGATGATAAAATTCTCTTACATCTTACGCTAAATATATATATTTTTTAAAACATGTCAAAAATAAAAAATTGGTCTTAGAGAATAAATTCATCTCTTGAATTGTCAAGCTATTCTTTTCACTCGTAAATAAAATGTAAGACACATAGATCTCACACAGTTGTAATGTGCCAATCATGTCCAAGTAGAGCTGTCTTAGAAATGAAGCTGTTTCCCAGAGAACAAGTCTTCAAACTTTTTTAATATTTACATAATGCATTGACATTGAGCTCACAGTAATTAAAAGCAGAAGAAAACAGCACACCCTAAAACACTTGATTAAGGACGATTAAGTTGCTATTAATATCACTGAATTTAAAAAGGCCCTGAAATTTTTTTTTGTCAATCAGCTTTTTACAATGATGAACGATAAGGTCCTGCATGAGGTCGGTTTTGAGAGATTTTAAGCATTTGTTTTTTTTTCTCTTTTCACTGGTTTTAGGTCAGTGGGGCTTGGAAAAAAAACCCAGAGTATATTGGATAAGTGTGTTAAAAAAACTTTGAGTGTGTGTTAGAATGTGATGCATGTTCCTGTGTGTGTATAACCCTTCATTGTGTGAGGAAGGATTTGGAGGGTTCTGGGTCACTTGCTCCAGGGGGGCAGGTGTCCACCCTGCTGATCTGTGGGCTGTTCCACTTCAACACCTTGTCACCTAACCCCCCCAGCCCCTTCCTAAAACTACCCCCCCCCCCACTACCTTCTACTTCATCATGTCAAAAAAGAATCCAGGTAAGGCGAGAAATCTCTTCCTCTTTGGTTTTGATTTTTAAAGTGCTTCAACTCCCATGTGACACTGGATGTAATTAGAAAGGTGGATTTTCTCATCTACATCTGGGAGAGATGAATGTGTTTACAGTTCAACAGGAAGACTTCCCTTGTTTGAACGAAACCCTAGGTCTTGTTTTCATAGTTTTGCATATCTTTTCTATATTTCATGATAAAACTTAATTCACAGAGCGCATCAGGGTACGTAGCAGGATTATAATTCAGTTTGGACAATATAGTTAAATAGGAATTTGTTTACAACCTGTCTGGATGTCTTGTGTACGTACTAATGGACTCCTTTGTAAAGTCTGTTAGATGATGCTGTGACCCTACACATAAAGTTATAGAGTAAAACTTTGTACAACAACTAATAGGAATGTTACCAGGATTGAAGCAGTGCTTCTGTTGCAAAATAAACCACCAGGCTGAACTTTAATACACCAAATACCTCAACAGCAAAAGTTATTGATTCATTGTGGAGATGATGGACAACAAATAGCTCTGGAAAGTCACCGATAAATGGCCTTTGAGTTGTATTCTGATCTTTGCCCCTTGAGTTTCCACATCAGACCTCCAGAAATCAAACACAGATGCACTACAAACACACTCCCATACATGCGACTCCTCGGTGGGGTTCGCTGCAGATTGGCGACATCGCTGGGGCGGCACTGAGAGTGTGTTTAAACAAAGTAAAATTCAATTGTGGAGATGAAGCTTGAGTTTGAAATTTGGTCCATGTGCTGCACAAACACATGTTTAAAATGGAGTAGATATGTACATATACAACGGAGTGGAAATGGCTGTTTAGTACTGTTGTAACCCCCCAGAAAGGAAGAAAAGAGCGGCGAGAGCGAAAAGAAGCAGAAATAGAGTCGGGAAGTGAAGAGAAAGAGACAAATCCAGACAGAAATAGTCCTGTGGTCTGACTCATTTTCATCAGTGTGTTTGTCTTCCACTCCAAATGAATGGCAGATGCTACAAGGTGGGCTACTAACAACATCAAGGCTGCTACAACAAACAGACACACACACACACACACAGTCCAGATTTATCCCTGTGATACGGCACTGCTGTAATCTCCATTTGATTAGGAGCAGGCTGAGTCACAGTGAAGCGAGTGGCGAGGAGATAAGCTCTGAGGGGCGGAAGGACAGAGGAACTGAGACAGCTCTGACAGGCTGTTGCTCTTGGCTGGAGCGGAGCCCAATAAATCACCTGGATTTCAGGCTCTGTCATGGTTCCACCCAGCCCTGTATGTATGCACGAGTGTGTGTGTGTGTGTGTGTGTGTGTGTGTGTGTGTGTACATGCATGTCCAGGCCTATTTGCAGATGTCTCCCAAATAGGCGTACAGCTGTGACAGGACCTACACACCCATGTACATACGACCATACTGTATGTGTGCGTATGTGTGTTCATGTTGGAAAGTGTCTAAGTGGTGTGTCGTTGTGTGCCTTTCTTCCTGTGGGGCCTGCAGCTGTGACAGGACCTACATCACAACACAAACATAAGGAAAACAGCTCAGGACACAATCACTGGATCACACAAGATCAGATTCAGTGACTCAGCAGGGGCCTGGGGAGCACTAACGAAACAATCACGCGTAGACAAAACACACGGTTAGAGTGCGTGTGCACGCACACACACACACACACACACACACACACACACACTCAAAACAAACAGGAACAGCATTTAACCTTCACTCTGTAGGGGGATTCTCATCTCTGATTTCCCCAATTTCCCCCCGTTGATTTGCTCCCGGTTGGAGCCAGATGAGGACGAGGATGGCACAACAAAGGGCAGCGCTCTTGATCTTCCTGGTCATCAGTGTCCACCTCGTCATCCCGGGCGACCCAACCCCCATCAACCTCACTCACTGCCACCCCTCACCCCCACGGGCCGGGTGCCTCCCAGCTGCAGCCCTGCTCATCCTGATTGCGCCTGATTTGGGTTAAGTGATTATTACCCTGCTGCGGTTTGGGTAGAGACTCTCCCACAGGCTGGAAACAGGGAAGGAGGGAGCCCTCTCCGTCTCACTCACACTCACACACACACACACACACACACACACAGTTTAGGTGTGCATTCATGAGACGAGCTGAAAGAGAGACTGCCTAAAGGGAAAAGATGACTGACTACATCCAATTGAAGAGCAAATATAGTGGAAACCATGATGAAGATATGGCATTTATATGACACTGTTCTTCGTTTTATGTATTAAGTAACTTTACTCGTCTTCTCCCGATCAGGCCAAACATTTAATGTTCTCGCCTGACAGGATTTTTCATCTCTCTAGTGAAATGTGAGCCAGTTACGTTTGCGTACACCATGATTTATTCACTATTCCAGACTATTTTCATCGAATTTTATTGAATTTAGTTTTGTCACATCAGCCAAGTATGAAAACTATTTTGCGATATTTCAACTTTCTGGTGTTTCCACCCGTTATTTTTTTTTTTTTGAATTAGCAAATAAAAAAATGAAAGCAGGTGGAAGAAAACAAAATTGAAAGGAATTAAGATACGTCAGAAAAACCGAAGAGTAGTAAATATATAATAAATATATCACAGAAACGTTTGTCTCATCAAACTATAGGAAAGCAAATACACGTGCACAACAAAGCCTCCATATAGCATCGTAACGGGGACGTCAAAGGAGAAGCGTGCAGGGAAGGAAAAAGCGAAAATGTTCCAAACTTATTTACGAGCAGGAGTTAAACTGTCTCTCACTCTGTAATTCTCAGAGCTTTTTACTGCAGGCTGGGGGTGAACAAAGTGCACGTTCTGTTATTCTACCGTCCGTCTCCTCTTACATCCACCCATCAGATTTAGGGCTGAGGTTTCAGGGCCTCCGCTGCAAAGACTCGGGCCTTCGCTGCATTAGGAACACCCTGAAAATCGGGCAGCTTTCAGGATGGGTTATGGGTTGCTATTCATATTCTAGTCCTTTCTGATTTGCTATTTCTGGATGGACGGTGCAGTTTCCATGGCCAATTTATGTCTGCACTTAAGCTAGAATGCACATTTTCTGACAGATCTTTGGTTCAAAAGTCTCAAACTTCGGTTTGTGACGTGTGCAATAATGAAAAAAGAAATGCAACTTTTGGTTTATTGTGCACTCAGAAGGTGACCTGGCTTTTCGTAGACAGAAACTCATGTTAAAGTACTCAACTGGTTTACAGGGAATATATGAACACCATGAAAACTTGATCTGAAATGTTTTTGATATTTCCCTTTTCCATTAGTTTTCTAGGCCTGAAACAAAGCCAACCATACAACTCATACTCCAACGTTAATATCTCATCAGACTGAGCCAATGGGACAGTAGGTTTTATTAAACATTTGACGACAGCAATAAGAAGCGTATCCGTTCATCTGTGGTTATTTGAGGATATTATGCCACGCCACTTGCAGAATCCCAAATCATTTCCCTATCTCTTCCTTTAAATCGAAAGCAGCATATTCTTGTTAATTTAACGGCCCTATCAGATGTTCCCATCATTATGAATTCAAGGTGTCTTTGGTTCACTTTGACGATAATGAGAAAACAGCTGTCGTCCAGCTTTGCCTCCTCGAACGGAGTCTATTTTAGGCCGCACAGCTCCCAGCTAAGACACTCAGCCCAGCAGCACATGAAAAGAGAAACAGCAATTCAAAATGAATACACACAGAACCTCCACACGGCCGAGAGCCAAAAAACACACCATAATCTAAAACATACCAATTTAATCACGGTGGGAAAGATTCAGCAAGGCATGCACACCTGCTGGACGGAGCATTTCCACACGGGAGGGATATTTCACAAGTCCGACAAAATGAATTCTAATCATGCGGCCGGGGTGGACAGAATGCAAAGCAACTGTCAAAGCCCAAAATAGTTTAATCTATGGAAATTTATATGAATTACCAGGATGATCTTAAACACAGATGAGTGGCATAACAGATGGTGTTATTTCAGCACAGATCTCCAGAAGTAGTAACTAAATACAGAATGTAAGGCTTCATGCTACCATGTTACACTCTCCATGCGACCACATCACACTGGAACATGCAACAGAACACTTTCGTTCGGGATTTTCTGGATGTTACATTTTGGTACTATAATCAAAGATTCCACATAAACTAATATATATTTTTACACTACAATGTCTGACTGTGATGACGTCAAAAAGCAAGAAGAAAAAACAGTGCCATAATTAAAATTTGGGACATTTATAGTCTTGCAGTTGTGGGATATGAAAGGATTATTTTAGTAAAAATGATCATTACTATTACCAATAATATTGTAACGATTAGAAACAAACCTAGAAATGCAGTTGCATCTTTCATTTGCAAAACAACCAAAATAAATATTTTCATCCATTTAAGACAAAGAAAATCTTCATATTTAAAAAGGAAGCTGCAACCAGGGACATTTTTTGGTTTAAAAATACACAATTAACCAATTTAAAAAATAGTTACCAAATAAATTTGTGCAATTAATTGATGAATCAACAACTGCAATTTTCAGTATCAACTGGCTGTGAAACTAAAATAAATACATTTTCATTAAATTATTAAGAAATGTAGAATTTTAATTCAGATTCTCCGTCTTTTTAAAACTTTTTCAATTTATTTTTTTGTTATTTCAAAATTATGCACAAAGCACCAAGACATTTTCCATGTTTGCCACAGTCCAGTGTTTTCTTTCCACTCTTTAAATGTGCAGAGGCCAAACGCAAAGTTCTGCTATGTTTCAATACGTTGCCGTTAAGCCTTCAGCAAATCAACAGTGATCACCTAAATATTAGTAATGCAGCTACGCCAAAAGACCCAGGATGCGTAAGACATCTGTGTTTGCTCCATCTTCAGGAGCTGAAATACACGCATGCACATTAAAAACTATGAGATCACCACATTATTTAATAACTCATCCAAAGTCACTTTCCAGATGAACGATTCTAAGGCACTTGTGCTGACAAAGCAGCAAACCCTGACATTAGTAGGACGAACTGATAAGAGATGCCCATGAGTGTAAGGGAGCAACACATCTGACGACAGCACTAATGAGTGAGATGGAGATGATGATTCTCAGCCTTGTGGAGCATTGAGCACATATCCTGAGGCTTATTTACACACACCGAAAAACATGGTGTGAAGTTTTTTGGAGGAGCAAATTGGCCTGCTTTTAATTATGTAGAAAAAAAGCAGTTGGGCATCGAGGCTGGAATGCAGGGTGTGAATAGATTCTTCGGCAGCAACTAATTTCAGATGTTCACCACGCATGAGCTATTTTAAAAGTTGAAAATGGTGCACCAAAGTGGAAAACATAACACTGAACATGACGGGTTTTTAGAGCTGAACAAAGACAAAAGCAGTTTGACGCTGGTCGCGTGGCACACTGCTATAAATACACAAACCGTACAGCTACTGTGCTCAGTCAAACACATTTTGAGAGAATGGTGTGTGTGTGTGTGTGTGTGTGTGTGTGTGTGTGTGTGTGTGTGTGTGTGACTATTACATGACTTGTATTTAATTTTCATGAGTTAGCATCCCCCCGACATCATGACAGGTTAATAAATACACCACAAAAGTTATGTTTATCACGATGTTTAGGTTGGGAACGAGAAGTGGACATTGCTAATTTGTGTTTCTCCAGACACAGCCCACGTCTCTGAGCGTAGACCTGTGACAGCATGGAATTACGCTGAATTCATACCAGTGCATCGTGACTATACAGTAGTGTATTCTCGAGCAGAGCAAACTACGAGACTGGGCAACATCGGACAACATTGCACACTGTTGTCCAAACAAGGCCATAGGAGAGAGAAAACATCAACTGAGACGGGGGGGGCGGGGGGGGGGCTCAGACCACCAGGGTTACCACCCCTCCTCAATATTTACTTAAACTTTCATGGTTTGGCTCGGGTCCTACAGGGCCATCTTTCACCCCACGATTTCCCCCTCCTTCACACCCAAAAACAGCATGCAGCGAAAAAAGGGTTTCCTGTAGCGGCCGTCTGACGAGTGTGTACATCCTGAACACGCTCGCACATGCAAGCACTAACAAGACGTTTGGTAAAAGCCCCATAGGTCAGTCTGACCTCTGGGCAAGGTCAGTCAAAGGGGAATGTTTACATGAAGATGTGTGAACTGCTTTTCCGTCCCATTTTAATGGTTTGACTAATATGGCCTCCGAGACTGTAGATGTTCCGGATATATATTTTTATACAAGATCCAAATAATGTAACTTCCACAAATTTAAAAAGCTTGTTACTGTGGAGAGTGTGTGTCTGCATTTCAGTCAAATTATACCATCTAAAAAACACATTTCAATCAGGTTTTTAAAAAAGACAAAACCTCATAGGTCATCTGTATGTATACAAAATAAAGTTGGACACAGGGCTTCAGGACGGGCAGGGAGATGGACAGCCCCCCCCCCCACCCGTCTGGCTGGGTGAGGAATGCTGTGGGTTTCCCTCTCCCAGGGGAGCTGAGACCAGGACGGCGGGTTGTTGCTCTACAATCTCATGGGAGTCCTCTCACTGTCTATCAAAGCATTGAGACAACTGGACTCACTGACAAATATTCAGTTAATGACATCACACATGTTTTCTTGTGGTGTGTGTGTGTGTTTCTGCTTGTGCACATCTTTGCCCTCCCACCCACCCACACCCACACACACACACACACACACAGACACCTCCAACACTGACTTCCCACAGAGGTCTTGTGCTTTGACAGGGAAGGTGAAGGGGGTGGGGAGGGGGGGCATTTTCTTTCTGGCTGTGGAAAAATGGAGGCAGGTTTTATGACCCATGTTCCCTGTCCTCCTGTAAAAATCACACCAGCCATTTTCCAGCTTTGCAGCATCATCGGCAGCGCAGCCAATGAAAACAATGGAGCGTGTGGAGAAGAAACAAGGCAAACAAAGAGAGAAAGGCCTCTCGGACGGAAATACCTGCAGGTTTACTTTATACACATACATCATCCTTTCCCTTCCCATCAGACACCGAGGTACGTGCAGCCCTCACCTATTCACACACACACGTAGACAACTTTAAGACTCGCCGCCTCAGAGAGGTTCTCATGGGTTTTCAGTGGCAATCCAACCTGGCAATCTTCCAAAGTGCTGTGCAGGCACTTTGTTTTGCTGAGGGGGGTCTTTTGGGTCTGGCCCAACAAAGATGCATCACTGCATGGACCCACCACGTGTGGGTGGGTAACTGGGCACAGTTCTGTAATTCCATATTACCAAAGGAAAGCTGCCAGGCTACTCTTGCCTTCGCAGTAATTGTGATTGTCATACTCTCTATTGAATTATGCGATGAGAGGGGGAATGCAATTCTCCACTAAGCCTTGAAGATGAGAGAGCAGGAAACGGCAAAGTGGCTGTCCTGTGAGGTCCTGTCTGTAGAGGTCGGATGAAGACATGCATTGTGTGTATGATTCATATGCCACATTGTATTAGTGTACAACAAGGGCTGAGAGGAGGCAGATTGGCTTGGAACACTAGAGGAGAGGGACAAGGCATTTGTATCCTCCTCTGCTTGTAATACATGGTAACAAGGGTGATTTGCACAGCTAAATCAAAACCAAGTGATGGTGACATTGAAGTCTAATGCATCTCAAGATGATGAAGATCTTCTGTGTGTTTCGCATCGAACCCCACTGCAATCCATTTGCTTCTCAGGAGACTCAGTCACTCGAGGTAACATGAAGAGCTGGTTAACCTGTGAGAGCGTGCTTGAACCCTAATGCGCTGCAGATGTAGCCATCTTAGAAGTCACACGTTTTATTGAAAGCTTGCTGCACGGCTGCTTCGCTGACTATTCCTTAAAGGAAAAGTTTGGAGAAGGAGAATTGTATCCATATCTGGAGGACGTAAGGAATGATGTTGCAGCCACTTTGATCAAGACACACGTTTTGCGTTACTACAACATGTTCGGTTATTTGAGAACATTTAAGAAAGAACAGGCTGCAACCGGCGCTCGGGCGATACTCATGCAGGATAGGTGCAAGATGGATGCATGATAGGGGACTTGTGTGAAGGCTTCCAATGAACATGGCTGCCAGACAGCCGCATTACTCATGCAGTTAGAGGGTCTATTATAAAATTGGCTGTGTATTACAGAGAGCTAATGTGGGCTCCTGGCAGTCCAGTGCAGTGCCTGCGGTGAGGCTATCTAACACAGTCAGTGGGATTTATCTGCTGTTGTGATCAGACCCACAGCAGACCTGCCTAAACACAGCTTATCTCCCCACTGCTTCCCAGGTCACATCCAGCCCAGAGAAGAGAAAGAGAAAGCTCAAGATGTGCGAACAAGTTCCAATCAGATGCTACAACCTGAAATCACACGAGAAAGCAGGATCCAGACCTGACAGGCACCTCTGATTCTTCATCAAACCTTCCCCCCATTTGGAGGCTCCTCCTCATCCCCTTCCCTCGCTCCGAACACACCCCCCCTCCTCCACCTCCTCCTCGGCTCCATTGCTTCAGGAGATCCTATCATTTCTCCCGCAGACTAGATTTCTTGGGTGACTTCAAAGCTTGTTCACTAAGTGTTTAGAAGAATGCAATGGAAACAGGAAAATAATGTTCTGATTTCTGTAAACTTTATAACATCTGCTTTTGCTTAGCCCTGGTGCAGTGTGAAGCAGGGGCTCCATACTGTGTACAGTTTGGGACATTTTTTTCCCACAGTATAAACGGTGTCTTGCACACTGTGCAAGATCGGAAGGGTAAGAAAGAAAAAGTGTCTCCAGCCTAAAGAGTATAATTTGTAATGGTAACAGAAAAATTACATTAATGACACTTTAGTGCCAGAAATAGTCTTGTTTCTTTAAATGGAGGCAATTTTCAGCCACGTCACAGACCATTTGAAGAGCAGGTGAGGATGAATCCCACAAGAAAGGTAATAGTTTAACCCTCTAAGACCTAATTTCCATCTCTGTTTGTGTAACCTTCATCTTCTGAGAATTCAGAGGATGCAGTGAGTACATTTCCACTGAGAGGGAAAGGAACCAGGCGAGGCTTTGCTGGTGTCCCAAAAGGCCTGTGAGTAATGTTGCTGGCACCGTACAAGCATACACACAGACTAACGCTACCTCCTTGTGTATACACAAGATGACAAGCCGTTTTTAGGGCCAGGCCAGATAACTCCATCACAATCTCCTCATGCTAACAGGGCAGCATGACAAGAGCGCCGTGTATACACACACATACACACACACATATAGCATCCGACTGGCAGCCTCGGGGCTCCTGTCTCCTTTCCCCTAACTCAATCATGCTCAGGTTTCACTCTCGCCCATCCGAGGCTAACTCGCTTCCTCTCTCTATCCCCTAACACAACCCCCCCCCATCCTTAAAATCCTCTACCCACATCCCACCCATACAGTATCGCTTCATGGTCCCATATAAATGCATGTAGAGACAAAGACAAGGCAAATATACGAACGACAAGTAAAATATTTAATTTCCCAAAACTGAAATTATTAGAGATGCAAACACCTCAAATGATGGAAATATTTAGATTTCATTTGTATTCTAAATATTCTAGGGCAAGAGTGTAGCTTGTGTTGCTTTTAATGATTCTTATTGTTTGTCCAGACAGAAAAGAACGAGACATTAGAGTCATTGTTGGCAAGTTTCGGTCCTCGACCAGCGAGGTCACACATGTAGCTTCAGAGCGAAACACGGTTACAGGAATATTTATCCCTAAATCATCCCGACACTGCTGAAGAAAAATAACCACTGGCAATGCACCTTGCACTTCTCCATTTCATTGTTTGCTTGTATGGTTTCCATATTCCAGTGAAAGGGCCAAAATATCAAAAACATTAAGTCACAATGAACTACAGTATTTCCAGTGAAACGCTCAAGCCAAGTTTGCAGGAAAATGTTTCAGCCATAAGAAATGTCACATTGTGGTGTCAGTCTCTCAAAAGTAAAGAGCAAGAACATCTTTCCCTCGATGCCTAAAATTATCGCTAACATTTAACAATATAAAAAGCCAAAACCTAACATAGGAAGAGGAGATGACATGTTCTCCCCTGACAGCAGCCTCAATAAACCACAACGATTTGCAGGCAGAAGAGATGTCTTGTTTCTCAAACAAGCCAAAAAAGCAGATTCATGATTTGACATGTTTTGGCATCCTTGCACACAGAAGCCTCCCTCACAATGAAGAGCACGTAAAAAAAATGTGTTTATCCAAATGAAATGATCTCCAATTTTTTACAAATTATGCCGATCAAACACGATAAAGAAACATTTTCTAAAAATAAATGATAAGATCTAAATAAGATCAGTTATTTTGTAAAATGCCATGAAACATTTTTCAAATAAGATTTAAATAGTGAACTTGCGGCTACCTGGAAAACACAAAATGTACCATTAAAATCTGAAGAATTACTATGGTTTGGAATAACGTTAACACACTTATATCTGTATAATTTGTGGTACACAAGGAGCCCAGTAATTAGCACCAAAGTCTGACCTGCCAGGGACCTTTCTGTGGGAAATTTACACATTGTCCCCATGTTCACATTGGTTTTCTCTGGGTTCTAATGTTTTCTCCCCTGGATGTTGTCTTCTGGGTTTACCAGGTGAACCAATGCGAGAGAGGTTGTCAGGCTCTGACTCAACAGACACTGACCTGTAAATCTGATAGATGGATGTGCTTGAATATGCACAAACACGGATATACTGTTTTCAAAAGGACATCATGCAATGATTGAGGGAAAAGTGGTGCATGAGAAATTTTCAGTAATTCTTTGCTTACTCATTGGAGGTACAAGTTGGGGGAGCAAATCCTTGTCAAGCCTGTGTGAGGTTGAACATGTGCTGGGTCCACCCTGTTCGACCCCGCTCTGTTCACTGTTATCTTGGACTTCACACATTCAGTTGGAGAAACTGTGACAATGCTATTTTGTTTACGGCATTGTTGTACTACACATGTTTAAGGGTTAATTGCTTGCAGACCCAGTGTTGGGTTTGTTTCCAGGATGAAGGACTTGACGACTGTGACGAGGTGAGGGTGTTCGACACCTGACAAGTTCAGAGGGTCGAGTATGTTGTGTTGTCGGACTGTAACAAGCCAGGCATTGAGCAAGTCTGAACTAAATAATCATGTTGATATTAGATGACGTCCAATATGGGATATGTAATTGAGATTTGGCTGTAAAGGCAGAATTATCATCTCATATCTCTAATATCATCTTCCCTCATCCTCTCTCGTCATTTCACACATACATTGTCCTCCCAATAAAGGGAAACAGGCCCAAAACCTTTTTTTTATTATTATTACCTGTGATTTATTAAATCTGACCTTGAAATTGGTTCTCATCATTTAGCATGATTCTGAGGTAAAAACCATAGATCCTAACCGTCCTGAAGAATTCTATATCTTACTGCTTCCCTCGAGTGAGAGTTATATTACCTGAAGCCCTTCATCTGAATGTAGCTATTCAAAATTAAAGACACAAGAGAAGAGTGAACATGTCATGGTCACATGCAATGACACTTTAATGGCCATCTTGACCCTGGTCCCGATTTGCTGGGTAAACATTAATTTCATGGCCAGTTGGGACCAGTAGGTTGTGTCTGCTCTAATTTGCCTGGAGGGAAAAAGGTGACATCTTCCCTCACCAGTGACCAGCTCTGCATCTGTCAGCCACAGTCCCTCTCCTCAAACCTCTTCATCCAGGTACACTCATTTGTTTCCTTCCCTCGACGCCCACTGCCGTGATGAATGGGCCCAAGCTCCATTCAATTATGCCCAAAGTGCGAAGACGCAGCAACAATGGAAACTGGCCTCAGCGGCACGGTGCAGACCCTCGGCATTCTTCGCAACAATTTAGTCTAATTAGCATCAACTCCTGCCCCATCCATCATACTCCTCAAGAAACATAAACAAACTGTCAGCTCTAGCGTAACAAACAGATCGCCCAGCTACTTAGCACAAATTATTCTTACATGAAACACAGCTTCTCAGGCAACCTCCCCCCCCTTCAGGCCATCTGGGGGAATGGAGAGCTATTAAAATTGAAGACATATGTTTCAGTCAAGTTCAACTCTCCAGAGTGCCACGGTGGACACAGTGACAGTTTCCTCTGCCTGCTCGGCACGACGGACGGGGGTGTGGTGAACAGGATCGCTGTGTGCGAGGGTGTGTATATTATCTGTATTTTCAAGCTTTTCATAAATATGCATGTCTGCATAAGCAGTTCATGTGTCTGTATATAGACATACAATATTTAAATTAAAGAACAATATCATGTTTTTGCAATGCAACAGTCAGACCCAGGAAGATGGACGTCATTACACAAGTTAATCACCATATTACAGATTATCAAATTAAAAGTAATCTGTTAAAACAATAAGCAAATACTTCTAAATTGACTAAATTGTCAATATAAAGACACTAAATGAAGATCTGCAACAATCAGTCAATTAATCAGTGACTCGATCAAAACAAAACCCATAAGAAACCTTTCTGATAACCAAAACTTTCGACCATTTTTAAAGAAATAATCCAAATATCTGATTGTTCCAATCCCAATATTTCTGCTGTTTATTCTCATTTTTCTATCGGAGTAAATAGAAATATCTTCTGAGCTGTTGGTTGAGGACATCACTGTGAGCAACTGTAATGATTCTATTTAAAATAGAATAGAAATCCTAACCGTGTCATTGCATGGAGTAAAACAAAATCAAGGAGATATTATAAACTAAATAAAAAGAATACCAAAATTCAACAAATAAAAACAAATATAGAATATTTAGAAAATATTGAAAACAGTGAGGCAGCTAATTGTTATAAATGCATGTTATTAGTCTAAGAATAAAAAGTGCCAGGTGCATACATATTATATATATACACACTTAAGTTGCTGTCTGATGTTAACATGTAAATATATTCATGTAAACCAGTTGGAAAAAGAGCCAAGTGCTTCTTCTGTGTATCTGACTGTATTAAATACAACTGTAGTTCATCCCTAATACACTTGAGTAATTACTTTCATGCCTGAACTAATAAATCAAGTCACAGTCACGTGAAGAATAATGTTCATATTTCCAGCTTTGACATAGTGAAGGATGCTTTAAAAATGAATGTCAATGAGTTGTTTTTTCAGTTTCCCTTTAAAACACCAGTTCCTGAATCAGCCAGACCGATCATTACCGAGGAGCAACAGTAATAATGAGCATGTAAGCTGCTTGGCGTTCTTTGTCGGCCCAGACTACACAAAGAGAAGTTAAAACTATCAACACTTAAACACTTTTTGATCACATATCGGGCTTTTTTTTTTGTCTGATTATGTTTTGAGAGCGTGTCCGACCCACCCAGGAAATGCGGTGAGCAAATTTAAAAACTTTGTCTCCGTCTAAAAAAAAAGTCCCATTCAAGATCTGCTGTGGTTGCATTAAAGTACAATAAACACATTCCTCTCTCTCTCACTTATCTTAGTGCTTATAATCAGTTATGAGGCCTCTGTGATAAACAAGTGTAAATAAATTAGCGCTAATGAATTCAGAATAAAAAAAATTGAAAACAGGGCATTAAAAAAAGCCACAGAACTGCTGATTGGTGTGAATTGGACTTAGTTGTATTAGTGACCATGTGCTGAATTGGAGCTCCACCAACTCCCCCCCCCCACGCCAGAAAAAAAAACCTCCCACTCTACATGGACCATGCTTCATTTGTCAATTTTCCATTTCCTTCTTGATGTTCTGCAGAGTGTGAAATGCTTCACTAATTATCTAGGAAGTTTGGCAGGAGAGGCTTGTTGTTTTTAGAGAGCTGATGGCAAGCCTCACTCATCCCAGCAGAGGAGGAACTGTGCAAACTCACAATGACAAATAAAGCAGACCCTCCCCTCCCCACCACACACACACACACACACACACACACACGCTCGCTCTCACACACACTCACTCACCTCCCGTCTCAGCTACGAAACGCTCAACAAAATAACAAAAAAATCCAGCTCAACGAAACGTCAGCGCTGGCACTGGTTTTTCCTCCCTCCTTATATGTACTTATTCCTCATTAAAGCGCACCACAGTGTGGGGGGAAAGTCTCAAACCAAAACCATGGGAGTGGAGCGAGGCTTTGACAGGCAGATTGCAGAGGAGCTGGATCCCTGAGCCAAGGTGAGAGTGGAGGGTTATTCTAATCAAGCTAATTCCCTGCAAACCACAAAATGATGTCATCCAGTGTTTGCTCATTAGAGATTCTTGTCAGGAGGCCAATACTAATTCGTGTTCAGTGGTGAATGCAAATATGAACCCTCTCTCTCTCTCTCTCTCCCTCTCTCTTTTCTCTCGCTCTCCCTGCATCCCTTTTTCACAGGACACATTCACAAAGATTTACACGATAAAAAAAGTATGGAGGAGGAAAGGGGTTTGAGCTCAACTAGAATGACTAATAAATGGATCACATTTGTCGTTTAGGCAGCTCACGGTGCCTCGGATGAAATGTTGTTTGATTCACCTAGAAGCAGAAACACCCATTTCTCCCCTCGCTTTTCCCACAAAGCTCAATTTTTCATGTGGGGTTTTTATGCGGCGCTTTACGCCCCGTTTCTCCCCTGATGGGTATCACTCACAAGCCGTTAAGCTTCTGAACTGCTCTCTGGCCCGGACTGTCAGTGTGACTCAGCCCCGCAGACAGACTCTCAGATCGAATGCACAACTGGAGGAGGAGGAGGAGGAGGAGGAGAGGCGGACAAAGCCAGAGCTGTCTTCTGTCGCCGCTCCCAAATCTTTCCTCTGCTCGTCTTCTGTACAAACTCCTCTTCACGAGTGTGGCAGACAGTGCAGCGATGGGCATATACACTACATCATGCACTTACACCCTTTATGTCCAGCTCCCATGCTTCTTTATGCTCCAACAACCTAACAATTCCAACCATGACTTTTCACTGCGCATGGATATTTCATATAATTTGTAAAAAATTAAGGTTTTGAGCAATTTAACAATTTAAACAACTTGTTTTGACTCAATTGACAAACAAACAAATAAAATTCAACAACACATTAAAAAAAAAAAGTTTAAAAATAAATTGTAATTCACATTTTGAGACTAAGTAGCTGGAACAAGTGTGTTTATCAAAAATATCTGTTGATAAATTGTATGCCGATCAACTAATTAATATATTAACAAATGATTTTAGCTCTAAAAATCACATGTCTCCTCCAAATTTTAAGATATTTGTTATGTCCTTTGTTATCACAACTACAGTCTACCATCAGCTACACTAAACAATTAAAATGAAAAATATATTTTCTTACTGTATGAAATTTCCATGAGATAAATACTTAAACTACCATAATTTAAAACAGCTCTATTAAAAATGATTATTATAATACTGATTTTAAAAATGATTATTATAAAAATATTTTTAAAATAATCATTTAAAAATGATTATTATAAAATTCAGTCAAAGTTAGTTATCTCCCAAAATAAAATCATGCCAAAGAGAAAAGTGGAAAGTCAGATACACTTTAGAATCCACCTTTTCTTTTCATACATACCTCAGTATGCATCAGTTAAACATATTTAGCTGAATCAGCAGTATTGTGTGGGTTGTGCATGTTTACGGGTTTAGACAAACATTTGCAAATTACCTAAAAATTTCTGCAGGAAAATAACAGTTGGAGGCTCAACCACCGACAAACTCCCTCCGCTGTGATCTCCTGCAGCACAGCTTACAGTGTGATGCAGCTGACTGAAGGATTTCATGCACACGAGCACGCCTGGCTTAGTACAGTAAATCACTCCCTCTACTGACCATGGCGAGAAAGCTGCTGCGTTTTCAGGTGCTGTTCATCTGGCAGAAGTTTCAGAGGCCTGCCTCCAGAGAAAGAAAACAAACCCTGATCCGCTTCCCCACGAACGGCTCCCTGCGAGCCAGCCAGCGGCCTCCAGGAGGCTGTCCAGCCGCTCCGGCCCCTTGGCCCAGGATGTTTGGGTTAGAAAATGACTTTGCTACTCCCTCAGCCCCTTTCTCTAATTGCCCCAGAGGTAATTACCTTGTCTCCTTTTCACTTAAGAAAAACCAAGAGCCATAGTGTTATTGTATCAAATAGAAAGTAAAGTTTGCTAAAATTAGCCGTGTAATATTTTTTTAATAATTATTACAGTTAGAATAATAAATGTATTAAAGCAGAAGCTGTAATTGATGTATATATCAATGAACTATTAAAATAAAGTATGCAATAACTGATCAGCTTACATTCTGTTTGCTCAGCAGCATACAGAATGACTGAAGAACTAATCCTACAGAAAATATTTTACTAACAAAACATTTCCTCAAGTAATCACAATAAAAACATCTGCGAAACCGCAGCGGCCTGTGTATGATCACTCAAGACGTTTCCTTTATGGAAAAAAAAAAAGCCATACCATCAAGTAAATTCTGAATATGATGGGGGGCCATAATCGCAGAGGCCTGAGCGTGTCTTTCTGCCTTCCTCCGGCCGGGGACTGATAGATTGGTGCAGAGTGCAGATTCTCCCCTGGGTGCGATATATCAGGCTGCAACGGTCCAAGTACCATTATGAAACACACTCCAGGGTACAGCAATTCAGAGAAGACCAGAACACCAATGGAGCTCTCAAAAGATTTCTTCTTGTGCGGTATAGGCAAGGATGGAGGAAAAATATTTGACTGATAATTCTCCTCTACCCATGCGCAAACACGGAAAACACAGATACAGGTCGGGAAACGAAACCACCAAGTTAGAATACAAATAAGAAAAAAAATTATGTTTCACCTGCTGTAATACTCAAGAGACTTGTGCCACGTCTTGAAACGAGACACACGCTTGCTAACGTTATTGTTGGATTCGTGTCCTCCTTTTGAAGACGTCAGCGTCTCGCTATAGAAACAGCTGTGGGTTCGTCCGAAAAACGGTCCCCAGGGGATTCTTATCGAGAAAGCATCTGTCAGAGCCTCTGATTACAGAGCTGCCCAGCTGAGCGCTCACACTGTCAGACCGCTGATAACTTAACCTTCCTCCGTAGCATTTCTCGGCCACCGCTCTCCCCCTGGACCTGCTTCAAACGCTGCAGAGCTGCCGGGCCAGCGCCTTGTGTGGTCTCCTAAACGCATCTCAGTGTGACCTCTTGTTTTAAAACTCGCTCCGGCCATAGAAAATAGGACCCAGGTCGTATCTGAGTCATGATTTGGATCTCGGTGTGGGGTGAAACAATGTGGATCTCGCTGTGCTGAATGAAAACTTGGAGGCCTTTCAGAACAAATGTAGACAACGACGTCTGTGCCGCTAATGTTAACAGTTCCACTGATACCTGTGGCAAACTAAACACAGATGTGAAGGGATTATCTCATATTTTGAGGGCTGAATGTCGCGCTTAAGTGAAATCGTTTGTGCGTACATGTGAAGGGATCAGCGGAGTTATCCATCTTCGGATTCCCTTAAAATCCATTAACTTCATCATACTGTACTGCTTAAAGTGCCGCTGGGAGCAGAACAAACTCTTAACTCAATACATTACTGAGGAGGATTAACACAATGCAATACGGCTCTCTTCTGCCCTCTAGCCCCTCTGTCTGATTCATAATATTCATGAAATATTTTAATCAAATTCCGCTCTCAAGGCAGAACATTTTTATCCTCATTAAATAGCTGTGCAGCAAATTAATGTCAAAATTCAAAAAGGCTGGATTTTATTCTCCTCGTATATTTTCCTTTCTCTGTCTTCATCAGAAATCAAAACCAGATAGATTCAAAATAAACAGCAGAGGCAGCAGATTCATCCTTAAGGCTAGAGCGTTAGCAATAGATGAACATTACAACACACTGCTCTTTGTTGCTCTGATTTAAAACAAGCAACACACAGAGAACTGGTGCAATTCCTCAAAATCCCATGTTTCTGCTTTGATTTCACTGCAGGACTTTGATTTCAAAATGATAGTGAAATGGTAAACAAATTCCTGACGTGACCTTTCCTTCAGTTTTGTTTCTCATTATCAAAGTTTTTCCCTCCGTCCTCCGCCAGCGTCCCTCTCTTCGGCATGTCATCCTCCAACCGCTCAGGATCAGAAATAATACAAAGTGTCTATAAATTCAAGCTTCCCTAATTAAAGCCTTACCCCAGGACACGCTCGAAGATGGCCACCAGGCACAGGAATATATCCTCCGAAACTACACAAATTGGCCCATGCGCACAACAAATTGCATTATGATTACTGCACTGGCCCAAATGCTGTTCATCTTGATAAAGTTAACCCAAAGCGGGTTAGGCCCGTCTTCCCGAGTGCGGAGCTAAAAAAGGGGAGAAAGAATTACAGTTTCTGGCTGGGGCTCACTGTAAAAACCTGTGTTGTAAATTTCCAGCTCATCCAGAGAATCACAGGGCAGACGCAGACAATGCACACATCCATACACACACAAGTACATATACACGGAAACAGCCATGTAATTCAGGGCTTTTAGTTTGTCCGGTTTTGTTTTTGTTTTTTTGACAGTACTTATTATGTTTATTTATATTTCAGCGCTTACAGCAGGAGCGCGGAGGGGTTTGTAATTACTGTATCTGGACTCGCGAATCGTGTATCGAGTTCAGTTGAAATAACATGAGGTTTGCTTTGGCCCCGACTTCCTCTGCGAAGATTTCCTCAAACAAAACAAAAGCTATTAAACAAGAGATCAAAAAGCGGTGAGCCTGAAAAATCTGCATTAGGAGCCCAAGCAGCGGTTTCTCTGCACCACAGTGCAACAGACCCATGTGTCTGACCTGATACCGACAGCGGCTATGAGCTGCAGGGCAGGATGTTAAATGCCCAATTCAAGGCCTTTCAACACACGTCAGTGCTCATGAGGAACAAGGTGGTAGAGGATAAACAGAGTGCACGTGGAACAGACGCAGACATTTTTGAAAGCGTTAATTTTGAGTGTTTTTAGCAAGTCAAATTCACTATTATTTCGACAACACTGAATGCAGCTACGTCCAATCAAACAGCAACACACTGAGACAGGAAGTCAACAGGAATAACAAACAGCAGCTCTCCATAGGAAGAGTTTGTTCCTACTTTGAGTTAATTAGTAGGTTTGAGACAGAGAGCCGCACGAAGAAAAAAGCAAAAATCTGAAAACACAATCCAAACAAATTAGAACACACATAGATGCATGTTTAAATATGAGTCTTGCACAAACACACTCAATTAAATCCAAAACAAACAAACAAACACGCACTTGACCATTTGTGGCAAAGCTCAGCCCACACAGCTATTTCCCTCGCATGAATACGTAAACCAGATGCATAAACAAATACACACAATTCTCACAACTGTAAACTTTCCTTTTCTTACTGGGTCACTCTTTCTCTGCCCCTTGACTACTTAAGTCTAAATGGTCAATTAAGCAGAGCTTGTTTAGCTGATCTCCGTCCCAGTTTTATTATTGTTGCCATGTGCTGTAGTTATTATGTATGCCTCCACTTTTTACTTTATACCCGAGTGATCCCAACGTGCACTTCACATTCCCATGTTAAGCATGTGCACTGTGCTAAATATAGCCCTTCGCCCACATAATAATGACCTGTACTACGGAAATGCTGTGACGAAAGGTGTAGAAGGCCTTTGTTTGCTTTATGAAATCATGCAACGATGCGATGAAATACTTTACACCACAAATCGAGAATCAGCTGCAGCGAGCTGTCCTGGTTTTAATAACTCGTACCTCTGAATAGGAGGCAATGGTCCAGGGAAAGCCTCCCATGTCGAGCAATGATAATTACAGTTCTGAATCCACTCTTACCATGAACACTGAAATAATAATTATTATTTTGTATAATGCTATAATAATAGTTCCCCTGCGTGAACATGAGAGCAACACAAGGCTGCTACGAAAAAAAACGTGAGCTCTTGACTAAGACAGTTGTAAATTAATGATATACCCACTAAAGATGAATATGCTAATGGCTCATTATATCACTGCTCATACTGAAAATGTCTGGTTATATTCATCAAGTTGGAATTCACACATGATTTTCTATTAAGTGATCATTGGGAATTTGAACGGCTAAAAGTTTGTAACCTCATCATCAGGCTATATGTTTAAAGCTACCGTTTGCTGTGTGGAAAAACTAATATTTAACTATTACACTAAACTGTCTGAAAACAGCTGAATCAGAAGTCCCTGCAGTGCAGCCTCTCTTGGCCGACTGCTCAGACTGGGCCGTGCGCGTCCATGCGAGCTCCAGCGAGCACAATCCGGTAATTGCGCTCTACGTCTCAGCTGGACTCGCTTCAGTCTCCCTCCCCAAAACGCTTGGCCTGCTCCAGTCTCCCAAACCTCTGCCAGTGAACCGTTTTCATAAATCATGTCATTAAGATAACGTCGGGAGCGCGGCTGTGGCTCATGCATCACGCCACTTCACAGGATCCTCAGTAAACTGGGACAGTTTTCAGCTGTGTCCAGACCATAGACCGTCACTGGTCCAGACTGTCAGTGAAGCAGATGTGTGATTCAACTCAAAGATGAACGTCTGAAATGTATCACGAGCCTGCGAGAGGCCGAACCTGTACAACCCACTGGAACTCAAACTTGTCTTCAGGGATTACATAAACTAAAATCTGAATTTAATGGATAAATCTAAATAGTAGGGCAGTGCGGTTTTCTGAAATAGTTCAGTATTTTTCAATAAACAAAAATACATTTAGATTTTTCATGTAGATCTCAGAGAAATGTGGATTTTAAAGGTGATTTAAGAGGCAGTCATTAGAGTCACTGCTTGTTTGACTTTGGATGAGTGAGTGTCTTCGTCGTCAAACGCTGACTGAAGCACAGGAAGTCGACCACACAGCATCACCAGCCCCCGAAGTCTTTTAAAGCAGGTAAAAAAGAGGTTATTCATGTCTGCTCCAGTAACAAAGATTCCTCTGTGGTTGTAATAATGTCTCTATGCTGAACATTAGAACAACAACTCGTGGTATTATTTGCCGCGGGAGATATGTAGTCCATGGTTTTGCTTGGATATTTTTACAACATTCAAAAACAGCATAATTGTTTATTACAGTGACTCCAAGCCAACAGTCCTACTGCAATAAAATATAATTTAATTTTCGGCTATATGAGAGAAATAATTCAGGCCTCCTTTAAAATATATTGGCCACAGAAATTGTGCAAAAGCATTCATTATTTTATCATCACCATTTTATCTATTCTGGGATGCCAGACATTTGTAACTCATTAATTAAACTTCTATTAGACTTAATGCCTGTTCGCATTCAACTAATTTCTTATGACACTGCGATCATTCACATTAATTGTGGTTGAAGGAGATGATAAATCTTTTCTGTTTATTTAAGGAATGCATGGTGTGTTGTACTTTTCCATCTTAATGAGGGCTTACTTTAATTATACACCCTGCAGCGTACTATTTATTCATAAAATTTACTCCGATTATTGTGTGACATCACTCCAATCATGACACTGATAATCGATAATTCAGGAGGTGTTACTTCTTACATAACTCTCTAACCTTTACACGTTTGTCAAAAGTGGTCGATCCTGTCCTCGTTCAGAGACGCACACGTGTAAAGAGAAGCTCTGAGAACAAAAAAAAGACAGATGTGTCCTGTTAAGTAGCCGTCCGTCAGCACTATCATGGCTCATTTTAACCAAGCCATCCAAGACCCTGTGTGCACGGACGTGTGTCTGTCAAGGATGGAACAGAAAACGTAAATGGGCGCTATTTAATGCGAGCCAAAGAACATATTAAATATGAGGGACGTGAGCCTCTGCACGCCCTCCTACACTGAGACAGAAAAAAAAAAAAAAAAAAGAAAAGAAGAGGCAGAGCTGATTTAGAGGAACAGGCCAAGAAGCAACTCCATCCAGAATCAACATTACTTCAAACATGAGGTCATCTAAACATCTGTCTACAACATGTCCGCCGGGAGTTCAATCAAAGCTCCGCTCAAACGTGTACAATTGTTTCTGGAAATAAATATTAGGCCTAATTCGGCTGTGATTGGTGCAGCCACTCGGGAATCGCAGAAGGAAAAAATAAAACCAATGGGACACACACACACACACACACACACACACACACACACACACACACACACACACACACACACACACACACACACACACACACACACACACACACACACACACACACACACACACACACACACACACACTTTGTGTGACTTTATTTATTTGATTCTTTTCTTCCTCTCCTTCATTTAGACTAAGTGGCTTTATTTGTTCTTTCCCGACTGATTTCGGCCTCACTGTTTAAAACCAATTACACGTGAGCGGGGCTCTGACAGTCTAGAGGCAGAGCTGCAGTAATCATACGTGGGGGGGGTCTGTCTCATGTCGTTACAGTCCATTTGCTGGAGACGGATCGATTTACTCATGGAGGTTGTTTTTTTACAAATGCATCTACCAAGAAAATAACAAAAGACTTAGAGAAAACATTACAGCGGCGGACCTGCAACTTGATAGATTTTCTTTTGCCGTTTCTAAATTTGCTTCACTGTGTACTCGATCATGATGACATTATTATTTTAATGTCTATTTTACTCCTACTTCCCTTTTCCCCGATGAGAGAACACAGCTTGTATTACAGCACACAGGCTTCTCTGCACAGCACCAATGCATCACTATTGTCTCCATGTTTACAAAAGTTACTGCTGAAATATAACCACTAAAAAGTTGTAACGTCCCTTTACCATGAGAGGTAATATAGTGTGCAGCTACTCCCCTCTTGTGGACAAAATGGGAACGGTGGTTAAAATGAAGATAATTTCTCATGCTACATAAATCTCTCCAGAAAAATTAAATAAGTAGAATATTGATGTTCACAAATGTGTGGAATCAAAACTCATTTTAAATTAAATTACCAGAAATTATTGACAAAATACAGAAGCAGAACCAAAATATTGTATATTATCTATCAGATAAAAGTGTTTCCTAAACTATAGGGCTGCAAGTATGATTAATTACATTAGCGAATTGCTAATATCTGCAGATTAAACATTAATCTGCTATATTAATCATTTACTTGCTAAAAATTACCCATCACAACTTCATGGAGCCAGAATATTATGTCTTCAAATTACTTGTTTTGTTTGACCAAAATATTTAGTTTACAGTGAAATATGACAAAGAAAATTAATCTTCAAATTTTTGGCATGGTTTTACCATTTTGCTCTGACATAATTACACAATTAATCAATAATCAAAATAGATTATTTACTGATTGAGAAAACAATCATTTCAGCTTTCCTAAAATTAAGCAGGGTGTAATGGCGACCTCTCATTGCAGGTGAAACAAATCTAGAAGTTACAAATCTCAGCTTCCAAACTTTCATATCCTTTTAATACATTCATAAGATCCAAAGGGGTAAACTATCAAATATCTGACAAAAAGGCAATATCAATTTTCTCTCTCATCCCATTCTACATGAAGCAAACACCCCAGATCCAACCTGCCGCCTCAAAACTTCTTTCAGAATTAAAATAACGAAAGACCAAGCCGACCGGCTGACTTTGCATTTCAGCTCTTAGGAAACGTGTCGTCTAATATCACTAAATCAACATACAGGCACTCGACACACTTCACAGGTTTATCGCAGGGAGATAAAATGAAAAACACTTTACAGGGAATTGGAGCTCAGTTACAGCACTGACCTCTCAGAAAGGTGCCAACTTGCACCTCTGAATGTCAAACGGAGCTCAAATGACTTTACAGAGCAGAAAACGCAGCTTTAATGCATGACCGGGGCACACATAAATCCAAACCTGTCTCTCTCCGTCCTCAAGAAAAGTGCATTGAGAAGAAGAAAGAAAGCTCAGGAGGGACGTTAGAGGTGAAGAGAAACACTGGGTTCATTCTGCTTTGCTATAAAACCTGTGTCCCCTGATCGCCCCCTGGTGAGGACAGATGAGAACCTCTGGACGGAGACTCGGGACAGCAGGTTGTCAGACCCACAGGGCCTGTGATGTGTCAACAAACAGGAACAACCAGTAACCCCAGAGTACACACAACACCTCAACTGTCATAAGAACATAATGTAAAACAAGGACAAAACTATTTGCATGTTATGTCTAATAAAACTTTCTTGGTTCTCAAAATTAAAAACAAAAACCAGATTCTAAAATGATACGTTTGTTAGTAACACAATTGCTTGCAACTGTTAAATTGAACAACATTTCCCAGAATTACCTAGTTCCTGTTTTTCTCTGTTAGGATCTGCTGCTTTTCTGCATTTTTATATAACAGTAGAAATTTAGTTTGAGGTTTTGTTTTAACATTAAAACCTTTATCTCAAACAATTAATCAGAAGTATAATCAACAGATATATCAATCAAAACTACAAAACATGTCCATCACAATAGGGTGTACTGTTAAAGCAGCATAATTAAAAGGTTTTGTTGCGCAACAAGTGAAATCCAAAGTCTGATCTCCAGCCCTTTTATTTATCTAATATTATCTATAATTGTTGTGTTCAGCTGCACAACAGCGACTTTTAACTTCTTCTTAAATAAACCAGCTGGTGAGCAAAGCATTGGAGGGTAAATGAGGTAAGTGCCGGTATTGGACTTTTGAACTAAATGGCAAACAATTGGCAGAAACACATATTGGATACTGTACAAGCTGCTAAAAGAAACTTTTGACACAGCATGATGTGTTGGAGCAGTTGATGCCCTTGAGGTCAACAACATGAGAAAGCACTGAGAGGATAGTTCGTATCTAAGATCACACAAAATCTCTACTGAAGCTGTGTCATGGATTTTATTTAGATGATAGTTTCAGAGTGACGCAATCATTGGAATAAAAGACCTCTGCCAACCTCTTATCAGTAACCACGCTTTAAACTCTGAACCGCAGGCTGCAACTCATAAAAAAAGGAAGCTTCAGAGAACAGAAAACCAAGACACATGTGGCAGGTACCAGCACCAGATGGAGGGAAGTGAACACAGCATTTGCCACAAACTGAATTGGGAAGGTGAATACATTGTCTAATCCCAATGAAACAATGCACATGCCTCCACTTCACTCTGTTGAACTTTATAAACTTTTTAAAAGTGGGATTTATTGCAGGACTGTTGTATTAAGCTCTGCAGTAGTTTAAGCCAAGTGTTCCTTATAAACTGACAACTGAGTGTACTAATGTCCAGGCACTGCAACAAACACCAGCGTTTCCTAAATAACTGCGGCCACTGCTTCCGGATCAGGGCCGACACACAATACAGACCCGGTCTCCTTGTTCCGTGCTCTGTTACCCTGCAGCAGGTCCTTCCTCCTCGCTCCCCCGCTGACCTGCGCTCACTTTACAGGTTCATTTTAAACACCAACACTAATCAGAAGGTCACAAACAGTACTTGAAGTTTACTGTGTTTGTTTGAGTCACTCCAGAGTTTATGAGACGTATTAAAACCCATTGGAAAGAAAAGTCATGAGGGGAAACACTGGACACTTCAACTAATCAGTTGTATTTCACAAAAAGTGTCCATAATGTTCCCTCCTCTAAACCTAACCCTTTCCCGAATCTCTCCTGCCTCTACTAACATGACTCCCATATGTCTACATGACATAAATAAGACATTATTACAGTGTAAGAGCAAATTATAAAGATAGTGTAACCACCAGCTGCTGTCTCTGTCTTCGGCCTCAGCTCAAACTGAGGAAAAGGAGCCGTTACTCTGGTGAAGCTGATAACACCACAGAAGGGTTTTTACACTAGATCTAAATATATGTGCACTGTACAAGTGTTTAACTTTAACTTCCTCATTTAACTGTGTCACTGAGCAACTGCTGACAACTAACATCCATGACTTACTACCACCACTCGTGTTTCTGTCCCTTTCACAATGAGGTCGCTCTCTGTGTCTGAGCCTCCTTTACAGAATGAAAACCTTTTGAGTATAAAACTTTTCACAGGTTTAAACAACACAAATGTTTGACAGAATCCTAAACACCCAAACCAAATGAAAACTGGGACTAGCTTGTATAAAACCTCTTCCCTATTGGACAGGTTCTGGTAACATTTAGCTAGCTCGTTGTTTGTCTACTAACACTAAATACATATGTTTGTCTAAATGGTTGGTTTCTCTACCTGAAGGTTTGTTAGCAGGTCAACAAAGTGAATTATGTATAAATCAGTTAAACTAACAGGTGACATTGTGTTTTCTCATTAACCTGAAAAACAACTTTGGACGTTTCTGTGTTTTGTAAAAACTCGTTAGCAGAAGAATCTTCAAAGCACAAACTCACCAGACGTCAGCTAACATGACCTGTGAAGTTGGTTTAAAGTGAATTAAAACCTAATGAAGTTAAACATGGAGGAGTTTCCTCAGGTTCACTTCGGCCTCCATTACCGTCTGAAGGTAGCGCGCGCCACTTCTTCTTCACGCACTGACCGCGGCGCTGCTCAGCTGCTGTGCGCTCAGTGCTGCCACCAGCGGCCGATAGCTGCGTTACAACAATAATGACGTGAACATTTCCATTGATGCGGAAGAGCCTCATAGTAAAGGAAAGTTAAACAGTGCATAAACCCAAGGATTAAGAAATAAAAACTGAAATAAGACTTAAAAAAAATATGGTGATTGTTTTTTGACTATTTCAGAGGGGGAAAGAGAATATTGTCAGAAGGATATTGTAATCTATTACTGGGTTAATAACAGCTGTTTCAGAGTATAGAACAAGATGGTGAATATCCCTTGAATATCACGTTTCAAGGTCTTCTGCACAATTTAAGTTACTATCAGATGTTAGCAGGTGTTCGAGACATAACTTCAGTTGTGCACTTTGGCATCATCAAGTGTTTTTGGCCTTGTTAATCAACGATACAGGCCGAACTTGAGGGTACGCTGAGGCTAGCAGCAGCGTATGACATCATTTGAATGCCACATCTACGCAACTGTCTGAGTATTGTTGCTGACTGTGTGCGTCTTTTTACCATTTTAACTTCATCCAGCACGATAAAGCATCATGTCACAAAGCGAGAGTCGTCTTAAGCTGGTTTCATGAACATGATAGTGAGTTCATTGTACTTCATTGGCCTCCTGAGTCACCAGAAACCACAAGAACACCTTCAGAATGTGGTAGAGCAACACATTTGCAACATGAGCCGAAGCCAACAAATCTGTAGAGATTGTGTCCATGTCAAGATGGAGCAGAGGTTCAGAGGAATGTTTCCAAAATCTCGTGGAACTCATGCCAAGAAGACCTGAGGCTGTACTTCCAGCCAACGGAGGCTCTGCCCAGTTTGAGTCTGGTCTTCAGATAATTAAATATAACTGATAGACTGATGGACAGACAGATAGACAGACAGAGACAGACAGCAATGGTGGGATGTAACAAAGTACATTAACTTAGTTACTGGACTTAAGCACATATCTCATATATCTGTACTTTACTTTAATTTGTTTTCAGGTAACGTTCACCTTGACTCCTCTACATATATCACCAAATATCTGTAGTTACTACTCCACTACATCTTTTCAATGCATTGTGATACACATTGTTTTTTATAGTTTTAGAAGTTGTCAGTAATGAGAGGGGAACTGGTCCACTGATCCAAACAGAGCAGGCAGGTGACACAGGCCCCTGCAGAGACTGAGCCATAATGATGGAGTACACAGATGCATTAGGGCAGCCATTCTCAAACTTAAGAATGCCGTGGCCCAATTTGAAAACTGAAAAATGTGTGCGGCCCACCCACACCTTTAATCACAACTACATGATCCACACACAGGACTAGAATCATACATATTATTAATTTGATAGCAAAAATAATTGTGTATGAACGCAGGCATATGCAGTGCAAATCCAATAACATCCACATTTAAGCGTAACAATTTACAAAGCAACCAATGTAAAAAAACATGAAGTGCAAATAGTGTATTGTTAAAAATATATTCTTACTGTTTGTATAACAGAGCACAACAAGAATATCCGGGAGAAGAAAAACACATTTGAGGCGCAACCAAATATACTTAAGGCTCTCTCAACGTATTTTTAAAAGATGCTCGAGGCTTGGATAAATATTGTCCATGTTTAGTTTCTAAGTGGCGGCGGCGCACTTTACATGGTCCCAGGGTCTCGTTAGCTAGCATCTCAGCGCACAGCACACACACACACACACACACACACACACACACACACACACACACACACACACACACACACACACACACACACACACACACACACACACACACACACACACACACACACACACACACACACACACACACACACACACACACACACACACACACACGGGGGTTGTCCTCTGGGCCAGCGACAGGTCCTCACTTGAGTCCTCTTTTTAGTTTTGAATGATTCAGTTGGACTTCCTGATTCCCCTTCGTCATCAGCAGCTTTCCTCTGCTCCATCTTGCTCGACCCAGCTCACAACAAAGTTCTCCCTCACCTGTGATTCACCTGCTAATGATGCGTTCAGGTGTTAATGTGACAGTCACCTGCTATATAGGTCAGATAAAATAAGAACAACGTGGAATTTAAATCTCTTGTCTTTGTTTCATTACCTGTGATGATTACTTTTTTTTAAATCAATCATTGGTGGTTTGGTGGTAATCAACGCTTACTTACAAATCTGAAACTTTTTTATCTATTTATTTTCTGATGACCTCTCACGGCCCACCTGCAGTGGCTTCACGGCCCACCAGGGGGCCGCGGCCCACACTTTGGGAATGACTGCATTAGGGAATAGGCAGTACTCTGCAGGTACTTTTACTTCAAATACCTTGAAGTTGATTTAAAACCAAGTACTCACTTACTTTATCAAGTAGAAAAGTTAATGTGTTGCTTTTAAAATGTTTGAGTATGAAAGAGAGAGAGAGAGAGAGAGAGAGAGAGAGAGAGAGAGAGAGAGAGAGATAATAAGATAGATAGATAGATAGATAGATAGATAGATAGATAGATAGAGGGAGGGAGGGATAGATAGATAGATAGATAGATAGATAGAAGCCAGAAAAGTATAAATGTTTCCTCTCTTTTCTTTTCCACAGCTTCTTTCTTTCTTTCTTTCTTTCACTTTTCTTTTCTTTCCTCAGTTATTTCCTGTTCCAGGGGATAGATCACGTGGGAGTGGGAGAAGAACTTTGGCAACACTTTGTTCACACGCGTGCTGATCTGCGCGTGCGCGATAACGACAAGTAACACTGTGTTCCGTGTCTTCCGGGAAGCGTCTCGCGGGGACGTCGCCACGTTACGTCGTCCCCGTGTGAGATGGACGAAACGTTCGGCTGCATGAACCGATGGTGAAACTGTTGCGTAACAACCACGAACACTTTTGTCCGGAGTTGTTAAAGCGACTGTCGCGACTCACCCGCGGATCCGCCGGCGACGATCTGATGCGACGCCTCCCGGAGGAGACTCCTCTTCTTCTTCTCCTCCTCCATCTCCCTGCTGCTCCGCTTCCTGCCCAACAAAACATGCGACCCAGCCGCGGCGGGCTCGTTACCAGCTGCCTCACGTAACCACACACAGGCACAAGAAACTACAAACAGTGTGTGTCTGAGCTCCGGAGGACACCCGGCCTCACCGGTGCTGTGCTGCTCCGCTGGCCGCTCCCTGCCCGTCTCTGGTCCCGCGGACTTCAGTGGCTCCGGTCGGCAGCTGCACGCTGGACGGAGCTCGGCAGCGGTGTGAGAGGCTGAAGCTAAATGCTAAAGCTAACGTCTGGAATCAATCAGCTGCACAGTTCAGCCTCATGTCGCCTCACTGACACGAGAGATATTCAAAACACGAGGATCAACACTCACAATGTGCACACACACTCTCACACATGTGTAAATAAAGTGTCACTGTCCACACACACTGGGTCAAGTACTTTGTTTAACTTCACTAAACTATCGATTACTTCAGTCTACATACATTTACTCAAGTACTGTACTTGACTATATCAAATTTATGTAACTACTACATTTCTTATATATATATATATATACTGTATATAAAGATTTTATGTTGCCATGGCTACAGATAAAACTGCTCAGCAATATATAAAGTAGTTCAAGTTAACTCCACCTTGATCAGCAGTGATATTAAAATGCTGCTCAGTAATAATATTTCCATAATATAATACATCTAATATAAATCTCAATGGCTCTAATCCGCCTCATGTTTTCTTTTACTTTAACTTCATTTAACTGATACTTTGAATATACTGAATATATATTGAGACTTGCGATAATACTTGAATATCTATATCTATTGTTTTATTGTTTTTATTTCATTGTATTTATTTCATTGCTGCTCAGTATAATTTCGTTCCCTCGTGTATCTCATGTTTTGAAATGACAATAAATCTTCTTGAATCTTGAATCATGAATTTAAAAACTTAAAAAATAAAACTTAGGGAGCTTGAATCCGATGAATCAGCTGCTTCTTATTTCTAACAGATTATTTGAGATTTAAACTCTTACAGGTGATTTGAACTGTAGAATCATAAAGTTTGATTAATTCACTGTTTTAATTAATCCAGTGATTATTTTGACTAACCTGCTGCACCCCCCCTCTCAGCCAAGGTCAGCTTGTATTGTCTCCAGCCTCTTGGATAAGCGCTGTAGATAATAGATGAATGTCTAGACCAGTCATTCCCAAAGTGTGGGCCGCGGCCCCCTGGTGGGCCGTGAAGCCACTGCAGGTGGGCCGTGAGAGGTCATCAGAAAATAAATAGATACAAAAGTTTCAGATTTGTAAGTAAGCGTTGATTACCACCAAACATTTATGATTGATTTTTAAAAAAAAGTAATCATCACAGGTAATGAAACAAAGAACGCATCCTTAGCGGGGGCATCACAGGTGAGGGAGAACTTTGTTGTGAGCTGGGTCGAGCAAGATGGAGCAGAGGAAAGCTGCTGATGACGAAGGGGAATCAGAAAGTCAAACTGAATGATTCAAAACTAAAAAGAGGACTCAAGTGAGGACCTGTCGCTGGCCCAGAGGACAACCCCCAAGCCTGTGTGTGTGTGTGTGTGTGTGTGTGTGCTGAGATGCTAGCTAACGAGACCCTGGGACCATGTAAAGTGCGCCGCCGCCACTTAGAAACTAAACATGGACAATATTTATCCAAGCCTCGAGCATCTTTTAAAAATACGTTGAGAGAGCCTTAAGTATATTTGGTTGCGCCTCAAATGTATTTTTCTTCTCCCGGATATTCTTGTTGTGCTCTGTTATACAAACAGTAAGAATATATTTTTAACAATACACTATTTGCACTTCATGTTTTTTTTACATTGGTTGCTTTGCAAATTGTTACGCTTAAATGTGGATGTTATTGGATTTGCACTGCATATGCCTGCGTTCATACACAATTATTTTTGCTATAAAATTAATAATATGTATGATTCTAGTCCTGTGTGTGGATCATATAGTTGTGATTAAAGGTGTGGGTGGGCCGCACACATTTTTCAGTTTTCAAATTGGGCCACGGCATTCTTAAGTTTGGGAATGGCTGGTCTAGACTATAAACACCAGGAAATAAAAGATAACAAACGGCCATGATGCTCATAAGCCGTCACATCAGAGGAGCTGCTGAGAGGGAGATTGTTTTATTGTCCGACCAACAGTCACAGAGACATCAGGTTCACTGTCGTTACAGAGAGACAAACACACCACAACCAGCAAATGTCAAATAAATGACTTAATATTATTCAAACTGTTAATGATTCATCTTCTGTCAGCGAATCGATGAATAGTTTTAGCTTTAGATTCGAGGCTGTTGTTTGTTCCTCGGAGCTGAAATCCATAAACCAGCATCACAGGTTCTTGTAAAAGGAGAAAACTACAAACTTTTTACAGCCTCGGGTTTGAGTCTAAAAAGACAACTTCTCTGTCTAAATAATTCAAAGTCACAAGGAGCCACATCAAATATTGACAGACAGCTGATATTTGACACCACACGTGTGGAACTCTGAACAAAATGGTACAAACAGCCTCGGAGACATAAAATATGAGACCTGAAGTACGAGGCCTCTTACATAAACGGACCACTCCCCCTCTCCTGACTCTGACCCCGGCTTACGTAACGGGAAGCTGCAGTTCAACTGTTTATGAAACAGCTCAGTCACTGAGTCACTTCGAAGTGAAGTAACTCACGAGGTCTTAGAGAGAGACGCTCATTTCAGATTTCCTAATTTCTTAACAGGCAACGTGTCGTGTTGTGTTGAGAAAGTGTTTGACCCTTTAAGTTCTACAGCTTTTATTCTAAATCACACTTTCACGTATAACATCACTAACCTGTCACATAAAAGCAGCTTTCAGGTGTTGGCAGTGAACGGCAGTGAATAGAAATATAGAACTCTATTCTTTTTAATTAAGAGCACAATCAGATGGTTACTTTATTTACGCTGAATAATAACAAAATACATTTTAATTGAAATTTTAAGCGTTGATTCATAAATAAGTCAAAAACTGACTGTAGCTGGTCCGATGTGAAGCTTTACTACAGCGTCTTTAGTCAAGTACTGCACTCCAATACAGTTTTGAGGTACTTTTTGTTTCTACACAACACTACATTTAGAGTTTCTATGTTACAGATGAAGATTTTACACAAAATCAGCCTCTAAAAAATGACTTTTATAGAATAAAATCTGTCTAACACTATATAAAGTAGCTCAAATCTGCTCCACCCGACCGGCTCCAACAGAAAAGTGTTGCTTATGTGTAAATACATGACTCATAATAATGCAGCCACGTGATATTTGTTTATTTATGGGATTGTGTCTCGTCACCTTCACGTGTCACAGAGTAAATGTTCTGATACGGATCTGAAAACGTCCTCCACTGCAGCTTCTCTGTGTTTTTTTGATGCCACTAAATAAAAAATGTTTCATCTCATGACTGTTGGACAAGGGAAAGTTAAGATATTACAAGTTTCAAGTTGTGCTGTCACTTTTTTAAAACAATTAAAAATTTTATTTTTTAGAAAATGAAACACAACAATCAAAAACCTCATGAATGAAAGTGAGGAAGAACGTGTGTCTTTATATAATCTGAACACACGTCCCTCTGTACACACACACACTATTCAAGGTAAATATCATTTTCAAATTAAACCTCTGTTATGTTAACACCCAGTCAGTTACTCTAAGGTTTTAATGGGAGGGTAGCAGAGTTCCCATCCATACCACAACACTGTAATATGTTACTCTCAATTCAATCTGATTAAAGCTGTTATAAAGCATGTGGTCCGGGGCCCAGCGGCACCGTGGAAAAGCAACATGAGTTACTCTCCCTCCTGATGAGAAGCGAAGGCGCAGAGGAGCCGAGCAGCGAACGTCACACTGAACATTTCATATTCTGTGTGAGAGCAGCTTCGGGACGACAGGAGCTTCAGACGTGCTGTAAAGAAAAGTGGGATTTACAGCACATATTTGGCAGGAAAATGCCATTAGCACCCTGACCTCGCTGAGTAAGAGAAACAGAGCAGCTTCCACCCCTGCAACCTCAACCCCAGTAAAACACGTGGACTGGGCAGACTGAGCAGCACCAGCACTCACTGTAAGTGTTTAATTTATGGAGATGCTGAATGAGAGAAGACGTTTCTCCAGCGACACAGGGTGTAGTAGGCACAGTGCTCATTTTCTTCTCTGACTGAAATATTAATTGTGTTGCTGTTGGATAAACCTGGTGTTTCCTGAACGTGTTTTTGTTAAGGGGGGGGGGGCAGAGAAAGTTTTTGCTCCAGCTGTGACGGATTCAAGAACAGACGTTATTCTGTGACCTGAACAGTTTTAAGCAGCCGACTGTGAAAAGTGTGGCAACATGTCTGAGGAACAGAAACAGAACCGCAACATCCTCTTGGTTTTCTGCAGAACTACACCTGCAATATGTTCAATACTGTAAATACAGATTGTTCAGTAGAAGTAGAAATACCACATTGTACTATTACTTCATTATAAGAATTAGTATTGCTTTAAAACTCAAATTTAAAGTATTACCAGCAACATGGAGATTGAGGATTGATGCAGTGTGTGATATGTGTGTGAGTGACAGCTTGAATATTAACATACTAAACACAAATATAAAATATAATCTTATTATTGAGTTAATGGTTACAAATATCAATTATCAATAATAAATGTCCACAATTAGCCTGTTGAGTTTTTAGTTCTTTATTTTTTATAGAATACTTTTCATATTTAATAGACCCAGTGGACACGGCTCATTATACTTAATATACTGATTATTTGAAGTTCAATTTTGCATTTATTCAAACATGTTTTTAGAATGTTAAAGCAGAATTGTCATGTTGTATCTGTTAAAAGGTGAATTTACTTGTTTTTCTGTGTGGTTTACACAGAAAGGCCCCTTGGACAAACCAGGATCTGAACCGAGAACCTTCTGGCTTTGAGTCGACAGTGATAACCTGCATGGTAAATAACTAATCATATTGTATATGCAGATCTGTTTGTAAAAACTCTGAATCTGAAAAGAAACTACAACTTTTAGATAAATGTGATGGAGTCGAAGGTACAATATCTTCCTCTTGAATGTATTGAAGCAGACGTATAAAGTAACATAAAACAGATGTGTTTTACTTAAGTTCAAGTTCTTTAACTTTAAACTTAAGTATTTTAGTTGAGGTATTTGTTTTCCACCAGTGAAAGATATGAAAAGAGATTATAAAGAAATGATGGAAGTCCAATGTATTTATTTTATTATAACCACTCACACATGCACACGTACAGTCGACATAAAGACAACATCTCTCGAACCGTTTGACTCACTTTACAACAGACGCAGTGACAGACACATTCTGCTCTTAAATTATTCTGCTACATCAACACAAACGTGACAGAAAAATCATTTCCTTTGAAACAAAAGCAAAAAAAAGAAAATGTTGGAAATAAAATAAATAAGTAATGAGCATGACAGTGGTTTGATCCAAAACAGTTCAAGTCATTCAAATATTTTGGTTTGTTCTTTTTAAAAACCTAACCCCCCCCCCTTTTTTATCATATGATATCTGAATATGAAAATCACTGCTGAAATATCACAGATTCATTAGACTGACAGTAAATGAAAAAAAACCTTCCCATTTCCTTATTGAGTACCAGTTATATTTTAAAATTCACTTTCACATTAAAAAATATCAAAGGATTATCAAAGGTTACGAAGCAGCCCCCCCCCCCCCCCCACGTCTCAAAAGGAAAATCCATTTGTACTTGGGTAGAAATGGATTTATACACAAGATTTATTGTATTAAATTTCAACTTGATTTTACATTTTCTATGATGGTAAATTCATCATCTTTGGTTGAATCTGAATACGACCCAGATCCTGGGAACCTGTGAGAGACATTTATTTCTATTCTCTGATATTTTAAGGCCTGAAGAAGTCGTAGATCGAATAAAACAAGTGTGTGAAAAGTCACGGTGAATAATGACAGTGACACACAACACTGAATTTCAGCCAAACCAGGCTGAGTGACAACTGACAACCTGTAACAACGTCCATTTCCACGACACAGAGCTGAAACCCTGTTGTTGTAGAAATAAAAAGTCTAAAATATCTCAATCTAAATCTTCATGAGAAACACTTTTAGAAAAATAATCTCCTACTGCTTGTTCTGTACCTACAACCCAACGCACTCCAGAAGGACTGAAGCCTCTGGCGCCTCCCTGTGCTCAGTGAGTCTTGTTACTTGCAGGATTCACAGTAGCGTGGGGCCCTTGGTGGTGTAGTTCATGGCGGGGAAGTGCCTGCTGTCCACGTCCCAGTGGCCGAGCGGCTGGTGCGCGGCAGACGGGAGGTTCGGGTTCCAGTGGTTGATGTAGCTGGCCATGAGCAGAGTCAGCTCCAGAATCTGAGTCAGGACACATCAGAGCGACAGTAATGACTTTAACATCAAGGTGCGATGGAGTTTCATTCGATTCGGGGGAACCGGGAGACGAGTATCGTGTAAAAACCTGAGAAACCCCAATGATCTACAATCAGGAATTGAATTACTCTCATTAGTTTCACCTTCTGCAGTAACGTGACTCTGTGTTAAAGCTCCGTGTGGATCTGCTCATAAAATAAGATAAACAACCAGTTTTCTCCATTCTGGTCAGTCAGGGCGGATTTTTTACTCTTGTCTAGTTTCTTCATAAAACGTCAACATCTCAAACTCCCACATTCCTGCTCCCCTCAGCTGCAGATGCTGCAGATCAGAGGTTCTCAGCTTCTTGTTATTACAAACCCCTGCAGCCCGGTCAGATGAAGTCAGGTCCTCCAGTGCATCATCACTTGGAACAGGAGGTTATTGGGTATAAACAGGAGAACAGGAGGTTATTGGGTATAAACTTGTCTCTGCAGCGGAGTCTTACCTTCGGTTTAACCATCCCAAAGAGCAGCTTCTCCACACTCTTCTTGCCGACCCCCGGCTCCCTCTGCTGGCTGACGACCACCATGAAATCGTCCCGGCAGCCCCCGAAGGTGATCACACACTGGTACGAGTAAGTGACCAGCGTGTGCTGCGACATGAAACACATGGCCAGGGTAAGAAAAAGTGGAAATGGAAACAAACAAGGAGCACGTTCAGATTTTATTGAATGGAGCTTGAATTCATCCAGGAAATTATTTTGGTTTCTGCTTTTTTAAAGTTCAAATTGAGTGTGAAGACGTGTGACATAACTTCCAGCGACATATTGTGATTTTTCACTTTCTCTTTTTCTTCCTCTGACTTTTCTGGGAGCAGATGAGCGACGCCGATGCCAGACCAAGAATGAAATGGGTCAACATGGGGCTGCTGGAAATTACAGAGCTCACTTTAACATTGTTTACACTTTGGAACTTCTATCTGTCAGAGTCGGGAACGTCACATCTGAGGCCGGCGGTTTGATTTTCTTGTGGATTTCTGGTGTTTGAAACGCCACAGAATCAAAATCCTTCCAGACCAGCGGGTCAACAAAACCCACTTCAGAGCTGCGGCTCTTTCAGCCGAGCGCTGCAGCCGCAAAACTGCTGAAATAAATCTTTTAGAACCCTTAAAATAAAACAAATGTAAATATAAAAAGGCAAGATCTTCGAAATTCTACAATGCTCTCGACCTGCAGTTGAACGACTCCCACGACCAGTCAAGCTACAGGACATAGGGTCACAACCTCGCCCTCTGAGTTGTGGGGTTAAATAATGAAAGTGGGCTCCGATTCCTGGCTCATCCAGTCGTGCCGAGGTGTCCTTGAGCAAGGCACTGGACCCTAAATACCCCCTGATGGCTGTGTGGTATGTGATAGAAAAACCTCAGTGTATAGAAGAGTGTGAATGAGACTTTGAGTCAGTTGACTGAAAACACCCAATTTAGATACAGTCCATTTACCAAGTAAAGCGTTTTGCGAGGTGACCTTTGACCTTTGACCTTTGACCACCAAAATTGCATCATTACATTATTGGACGGACACACTCTTCTTTCCTCGTATGTCATGTGACAACATGTGACCACATGTGACATGTTGGTGTGGATGAGGTGTTTGCTGTGCACAGTCTCATGCTCACCATTGTGTAGTCCAGCACACACAGTCCATCCTCATTGACTGCCAGCCACACCTGGCTCTGCTCCACAGGAGAGGGGGGGACAGGCTGTGGACAGACCAAACAAAGGCTCGTGTTACACGTGTCGCAGCAGCAGACACACAAAGTCCTGGTGGTTCCACTCTGAGCTCACGAGAAGCAGAACAGTGGACGTTTAGGTTCAAGACAAATGAAAAGTGTTTTTTCTAATCCAGAGCAAATCCTTGTGAGTCTGAATCCACACCAGCAGCATATTGTTTTCACCGCTATCTGTGTGTGTGTGTGTCTGTGTGTGTGTGTGTGTGTGTGTGTGTGTGTGTGTGTGGACAAAATAACTCAACAATGCATGGCCGTTTTTTCACCATCACCGTATTAAATGGGAGAGAATCTGTAGATCATACCAGGACGAGAACTTTTAGAGCTAATCGGTCAAAAGTCGAGGTCCGAAAAACAGACTTTCTAATATATCTCCGCAAATAGTTGGATGAAGAGAAACAATCTAAAGTTTACATTGATCAGAACATCATATTAGATATCATATGATAAGTGATGTCACGGATGGTTCAAAATGCATTTTTCCAGTTATCTATCTGTACATCGACCCTCCAATGCACAAATTTTCATTAGGTTTGTAAAAGTCACATATTCACAAACGACAATGAGCGAAGTCGACTGTATTCACTTTACCTTGGCACTGAAGAGTTTGGCTCCGAACAGGGGCCACTTCCGGGCCACAGTCAGGTAAATCCTCACACACTCGGATGCACTGCACCCACGTAGCAGAGACCACTTAGTGGCCAGACGCTCAGTCAGGTCTCTGTGAGGAGGAAAGAGACATTTATCCACCACATGGAATCTGAATCTGCTCCGTCTCCGTCTGACGTACATGCAGATGGATCCATCTCATACATCCAGGTATAACGTGTGTGTGAGGGCAGGAAGTTGTGTCATGTGTTTTACCTGAGCTGCTCTGAGCTGCAGTCCTGTTTGTAGCGTTTGGGGTAGAAGCGCTCTAAGGCCTGCAGGAGGATCAGCTGAGATTTAGACTGAGGAGAGCTGGAGGGAGAGGAGGCAGCGGGGCGCTCCAGGTCACCATGTTCCACCTGGAATCAGAGGAAACGAAGGAGCAGAGGGGGTGAGGAACAGAAAGGTGGTTTTAAAAACACTGTGGACAAGGTTTTTATAGATCAAAACAAGACCTACATCTGTATCTGTGTTTACAGACCTGAGCCATGAGGGCAGCCACCTCCAGAGCCAGCTCTTTGTTCACAGGGAAGTGGCCTTGTTGAACTTCGTCGTTCACCTGATACGCCAGCAGGAGGCGCTCTCGCTCCGTCTCTCCTTTCACCTGAGCTCTGAAACACAGCCTGCACATGAAGAAGAAAAGAAAATGAGAAGCTGGAATTTCAAACACTTCATTTCGAGGATTGAAGGAATCTGATCACAGCCCTGAACACAGATTACATCGCCAGCTTTTACTGTGTGGCCTGTGTTCTGCGCTAAAACAGATGTTTATAACCACATAATAAAAGATGCCAAGATAGTGTGTGTGAGTTGGGACCCGTTTCCACCTTTAAAAGCCCAGATCTGACGATAGAAATCCTACCTGCTCTTGTAGGTTAGTCGAACAATCCGAGTCCCCTCGTTTTTCCCAGGGTGCAGCTCCTTCAGGGCCTGTTCCCACTTGGAAATGACATCACAGATCTGACAGAAGGAATAAAAGTCAGTCTCAGGTCGGACGTATGAAATCATCAGGTGGATAAACACAAAGACACTGATCTGCCCGGGAACGACTGATGTGCTGTGTGAGCCTCAGTGTCTCCGATGGGCTGGAGGAGTTTCACTGACCATAATTAGAACGAAGTGGAAGCACAACTTTATTATTGAGTGGAATTTAATAATAGTTTATGTTGGAATATGGCTTCATCTGAAAATCAGAAAGTCACAGCGGGGTTTGGACGGCCTCAATTTGTCTAAACAGTCCCTAACTACTTCCTACTGATCCTCTTTGGATTATTAGGTAACATGAGACTAATGATTTTGGCTGGAGGATCCACAGAAAAGCCCCAGTGGAGTGTGGAGGTTCCTTTCTCCACTCCTGCTCAGCGACCCTCAGTGGTACCTTGGCAGACGGCTGCAGGCAGTGCTCCAGGTCTTTGCCAGAAGGATCATCCGTGAAGAGGGCGAACCCCGACAGCTGCGGCTTCCTCATGACGATCCTCTGGTTCAGTGTGTTGAGGAACTCTTCAACTGTGGTGGAGCCGTCAAATCCCACCACCTGCAGAACACCGAGAACAAGAGGACACACGTGATGAAGAGGAGATGTATTTTATTTGATCTATTTATTTGATTTGGACAGAGCAGGTTAATAAACATCAGTATAAAAAACACTACTAGTTTATGAATCCACAAACTGTTTCTTCCTTATTTCATTATAGGCTGAATGGTGCAGAACCATTGACTATATATAAAAATGGATGTAGGCTCCAGGTTTAGTGGAGATAATGCAGAAGTGTCTGAAACCCGTATTCTATAGAATGACCAGCAGAGGGCAACTCCAGTGGTGGAGAAAAGAGGTCGATTTCTATAGAAGTCTGAGAAAATGATTCTACTTCGAACATTCAACCATGAGGGTAATATCCTCCAGGTACGGTAACTTCTGGTTTAAAGAAGAACCAAGATGGTGCTGGACATAACTCGACTCGAGTGAAGCGTCCATTCAAAGAGAATCTGCATCTTACTCAATGTGAGTGAGTTAAAAGTCAGTGCTACGACGAGCTTTTCAACTTCTACAACTTGTTGAATAGTTTTTTAAATAAGCTGATGTATCACTCATCACCATGAGAGCGGTGAAATAATGTCTCCTGGTGTTATTAACCACTATGTCGTGTTTAGCAGCATCTGATTCGCCCTCAGACTTTGGATGTTTAGTCCACAACAAGACGAGACGGGATGAGGGTGACGATGTGTCCGAATCCGTCCAAGTGAGACAGTAACAAGCAGGACACGTCTGCAGCTGCGAGCTACCTGATAGGTGTTGTTGGTGAAGTGCACTGGGATGCTGAACGGCAGTGAATGGTGGTAGGGGTTCCTCAGCAGGATGGAGACGATCTCCATACGTGAAGGTTTGGCCTCCCGCTCTCCGTTCTGCAGGGTTCGCTCCACGGACCTCTGGCAGTACACTGCGTACTTCCCCACCTCGCTCCTGTGTGGAGAAAACAGATGTCGGCAGGGGTATGAATAAGGGAGTATAAATGTAAACTGTTAAAGGGTTCAGTGAGTTTGTTAGTTCACCTTGGGTCAGCGTTGCGTTGTAGGTACTGTCTCAGGTACCAGAGGAAATGTTGTTGGGGGAGGAACAGAGCCACACACAGAGACAACAGCTGCCAGCACTGCAGGAGGAGGAGGAGGAGGAGGAGCAGGAGGAGGAGGAGGAGGTAAAAGGAGAAACACTTAAAATCACAGGATAACTGAGGCTCTACTCAGACCTGGTATCAACCTCCGTCCTGAGAGGTCCGATCCCGAGTGGACAGTGATAAGTTCTTCTCTTCACACCTGTTCACCTCCTGAATGTGTCTCATGTGACCACTTGTGATCAGAAAGTGCGTTCACATCTGTACTTAGCGCTGATGGATGTTAATACCATGCCTGAACTGGCTTTTTCATTATAATCGCAGAAACTCAATCCTTCACATTAACCAACCTGGATTTTGTAATCTCATTTGTCAAATAATTAAAGGCCCATATAAAAATAACTATATAAATGTTCCCTTCATCTGTATCTCTAACATCTTCAGCGTGCACCAGTCTGACCTGCGTGAGGGAGTAGTTGTGTGGCGTGCGGCCGTTGGTCTGCTTGATGAGCTGACAGAACATTTCGTTCTGCAGCTCCGGGTGGGTCAGGCACACTTGCAGAGTGTTCTGGGCCAGCGACGTGTGGTAGTCCACAGACGGAGACTCAACCAGCACGTTGATGAAGAGCTGACAGGACTGCAGAGGAAGGAAAAAGAAAGTTATTATTGTATTATTTAGTTTTTCAGTGTGATAACTGTACTTCACTGAGCTACCAGCAGGTGGAGGCAAACCAACACCAGGAAGAGGAAGCTGAACAATGTCAGTGAATTAAAAACACACTGAGTGATGATGATATTCAGAACAAACAGAAAGTATCATGGAGTTCAGTGAGTCCTCCAGTGTGAAGAAAGAAATGTGAACTTCATTGTTTTGTTTTCATTCACTGTGACGCTTGAAAACAAAGAACTAATTTAACAGTTCGTCTCTGTCAGATTCTCCAATAACTCAGAGACGCATGTCACCTCTATTCATGCTTTTTCTTTCATGTGTTCGGGTCTGTTTTTCACGGCCGGCTCCTCAAACTGAGAGCCGATCCATTCACCCTTCAATCCTACAGGCCTACTGTAGCCGAGCGGGCTGTGAAGCGTGAGTCGGGCAGCGTGGGGGCTTCTGGGTGGGCGCACCAGTGGCCACAGACTAGAAAAAGAAAAGGATCTGCCGTCTTTCTACAAGCTCTGATCCCGTTTCTCCGCCCCCATCCTGCAGCTTCCATATCCATGGCTGTCACCCTCTGAAGGCCCTGACCTCCCATGTCTCCTCTTCAAAGAGGGGTCCTTTCACACAGGCTGTAAACCAGGAGAAAGGTTAGCCTCAATCAGAGCAGATAATCAAGGCCATTATCTCTCTTCCACACTTTTAATGAGCCGGGGCCCCCGTCCTTGAGCTTTTGATCTGGTTTAGAGGAGGAGGGAGAAGAAGAAGAAGAAGAAGAAAAAGAAGAAGAAGAAAAAGAAGAAGAAGAAGAAGAAGAGGGCCACGGAGCGCATCCACGAGTGGAGGCGGATAAAGGAGGGGGGTTGTGGGGGTGGTGGCTGTGGTCGGGACAAACTGGAGGAGGCGGGATGACGTTTTGCACAGCCCCTCGCAGTGAGAGTGAGAGAGGGATTTAGTAATGAGGATGAAAGCAAGAGGAGAGTTGAAAGTAAGTGGGATGGAACAAAAGAGAGTGAGAGAGGGAAACGAGGCTGAGCGGTGGAGTGGCTGACCTTGAAAAGCTTGAGAGCTTCTGTCTGCAGAGCTTCAGAGGGCAGGGTGGTGAGAGGCGAGCGCAGACCCTCCTTACAAAAGCTCAAGGCCTCGCTCCTCCACAAGAAAGATTCTGGGAAAAGGAGGACACACATACACACACACACACATTTAAACCCACACAAACACATGCGCACACAGACAAACATAAAGATTGAGTTTCAAAGGTCTAATGACTCAACAGCTGACAGAAGTTCACACACAGCAGTGGTGCAGCCGTAAACAGTGTCTGCAGAGTGGATTAACACTGTCAAACTCTGTGGATCCAATAACACAGAGCAAGCTACCGAGGAGATTCATATCCACTCATAAAGGTTCATCCATCTTGTCTCAGTGTGTTAAAAATATAAGTGTTCAAACTCAGATCAAATGTTCATCAGCTTCATGTTGATCTTCTACACGTATCGATGAATTGTTATTTTCAACGTCTGCTTCGGGCAGTTTAAAAAATAGGACACGTGTGAATTGCTCTGGATTTTAATAAAATAAAATAATCATATTAACAAACAGAAGCTTTCTGCAGCCTGGACAACATCCGTTTGACTGGTTCTTCTAATTTACTAAATAAGGAGAGAAGGATGTTTTCAGACAGAAAAAGTTTCCCGTCCACATTTGAAGGACGCAGCTGGAGATTGTCCGAGTCAGACGGACATGACGTATAAATACAGGAATCACATGTTTTTGTTTACAGCACATCTACACTTATCGTTAAAGTTTACGTGTCTGTGGCAGGTTAGAAACATCACCAACACTAAGATGCTGATGATGTAACTGTTTTGAGCCCAGATGGAGACCTTTGTTTCCACTGATCTCCTGTCAGCTCAAAACCAAATTGCCCAAATATTACTAACAAATCAGTGATGACGTACTGATGCTAGAATACTGGTGAATCATGTTAACTGTAGAATAACGGTTTCTCACCTGGGTCTCCCTCTGCATCGAGGAGTTTACCAATCAGCTGCTCGTACTCCGTGCCCACCTTGAAGTTTGCACTGCTGCCGGCAGCTACAGTCAAGTGATACAACCACGTGTCCTGCGTAGAGTAAAACATTCACGTTAACGTACAGACCTGAAAAGAACAACGAGGCATTTATTAAAGATTAAAGTTTTCTGCTCCTGTACCTTCTCCTGCTTGGTGCCGATCAGCAGATACGTGGGACTCTGCTCTCTGGGCTGGACCACTAAGGTGCAGTGGGAGGAGAGGAAACCCCGGCTACCTGCTTCATAATCCTCGTCTGAATCACAGGAGCGATCCACCTCCTGCACCGACGCCTCGCGCATCTGCAGCTGACCCAGAGGCAACTGAAACGGGAAAGACAAAGTCTGTAAATATCAATTTGAGTAAACCAACCGCTACAGAGCATGTACGTACAAATCCTTTTTTTAAATAAGTCTCGATAACAACTATACAAATTAAAGACGTGTTTTGCGAACCTTGTCCTCCTGGTTGCGATAGTAGTAGAAGAATTTTCCAACCAGAGAACACCACACCAGCTTCGAGTGCCCGTGTTTGACCTGAAACAGACAGAACAGCAGACACACGAATGAGAAAAGCTTTCCAAGACTATCTGGCTATTTTTCAAGACAGTAGTAATATGAGATGTTTTTTCTTCTTCTTCTTCTTCTTCTCTTGTGCGTGTGCGCTCGTTGAAACTCCGACCAGAAAGTTTTTTTTTATTTAAACAGCTCGACAGATGTTAGTCAGGGAATTTCTGATTTCTGCATCTGACCAGCAGATGTCCCAGGAGTGTAGAGGGCGGGCGCCGTGCGTGTGCAAATCATTTAAAAAGCCATTTCGGTGACTTCAGCAACAGTTTAAAAATCCAAACTGGAGCTGTTCTCCTTCCAAAGAACAGAAACAAGTGATTCCTGTCGAATGAAAACAGTCCGACCACGCACCTCGGATTCCTCTGCTGCTTTCAGCTCCACGTCGTTAATCAGGAACTGCAGATGATAATTACACATCACTTTCTAATAGGGATTTCTTTTAGAGTTTTTGTAAATTAAAACAAACAGAGTGGGACGCCTTCACCATGAAACCAGCTGTGTATCTGTCTAATGGGGTCACTGGGGTTAACTGTGCCGAGAGGAACAACAGCCTCTGTCCGAACCGAGCTCGCGTCATAACCAGCAGATCAAAGATGACTCGCAGGAAGAGGATTGTGGGGGGGGGGTCGGCGAGAGGACGCAGGCTCCATCTTCTCTGCTTAAGGCCGTCAGTCATCTGTCAGAGACCCATCACACACACCTGTCAACTGTTTAAGTGTCTTAACTTCACCGACAGACAAAGAGACAGAGCTCGGTGGAATTCCAGCAGCTCGGCTCTTATCGCCGTGTCCCAATGCGAAAATGGTTTTAAAGAATCTGCCTCAAGAGCGCTCTGTCAACCCCACCCTTCCCCCCCACCGCAGTGACAGGCACTTCCATGTCTGTCTGAAAGAGGACGATAGGCCTGAAAATGAGCTATTTCTGGCATCTTCTTCAGGGAGAGAGCGTGGCTGACCTGAACCCCAGGGGGTAAACATGGACCTAAGACATTTTAAATTGATCGGGTTTAATTTTTACTGTATAAGTCTCTCACTATTTTTTTTCGTGGCCATTAAACTGAACAATCTTTCAACAAACAACCAATTTTAAGATGTCAACTTGTATTATTAATTTATCTTATATTAACGTATCATTATAGACCCAATCAATTACCAGTAAAACAATCACCCGATTACTCAATAGTGAAACTGTTTGTTGCAGTACTACTACTACTACTACTAATAATAATAATAATAAAAATAATAATAATAATAAAATCATTAACATTTAATATTACAAAGAAATACTTTAATAAGTTAGAATATGAAGATATAGCCAGTAGCTTAAATTAGTTCGTGTTAGAATAAAGACTAGAAACTAGGGACAGAAACCTGCCTGGTTCTATTCAAAGGAAACAACATCTACCTCTAAAGTTCCCCAATTAACATCTAGTTTATTTAAATTTGCACAAAAACAAAGTATTAAAAACTGCTCCTGTCTCTACCTGCACATTTAGCTGAATAGACACAACTGTTGTTCTGATTCAAGTCGGTAATGAAGCAAATAAGTTAATTTACAGAAATGTCAAACTATCCCATAGAGATTTGAAGAAGTTTAAATGTCACATTCTGGGTCCTGACCTTTGTGAGCCAACCTCTCGAGGTGGGCTTGGTCGTGGTCTCCACGGTAACTGGGCTGCTGGCCTGGACCTTGAGTATGTTCTGCAGGACCCTGATCCACTCCTCCAGGATGTTGGGTGAGTCCGCGGTCAGATAGAAGGTCTTCTTCTCCGTAATCAACTGATGAGACGAAAAGGCAGAATTATGGGAAAAATACTAAGCCAGGCTGACTGAGATAGCATCATGATGTCAGAGGAGATCAGAATCAGCTTCCAGAGAGCCAGGAAAACATTCCAGTCCAATGCTACACCTGATGTCATCTTAAGCTGCTCCTCTGGTATGCAGCAGTAAAGCTCTGCAGTGATACAGCGCTGTAATAAGTCTGCTGGTGCATGTGCACTCACAGCTGTCTTTGACCAGTTTCTATAATACCACACTCTTTTTCAAATTGTAGATCTGTAAATATTGAACTACCATTTCAATTCTTTGCAGAGCTTGTAGGATAAATTGAGAACAAGATACAGTTTAATTTCCACTTACTTGAAATGTCTGTGCACCTTCTCCACGGACTATACTGCAGAATGAGTTGAGTTCGATCTGACCCTGAGGTTTCCTGATCACGTCACTCTGAAAACACATTGACGCACAAAAAAGGTTTAATTTCTGTCCAAAATCTCAACAGAAAGTACAACCGCAGTGAAGAGAGGCGCATTAAGGTGCATGGTGGGTAGCTGGTGACCAGGCGTTAACGTGGTTCTAGTGATGATACTTGATTTGACCCACAGGCCGAGTGGAGGAAATATTCCTGCAATGTTTTCTGTGCAGACAGTAAAACCTTAGAAGGAGGCAGGCAGGCCGGCTCACAGCAGAAACACTCACAGGAGATTTGTAGTAGAGGATCTCCCCATTCCTGAGGATGAACCAGCGACGCTTCCAGGCTTTCACCTGACTGCCCATCTTCAGCAGGTAGCCAGACTTCTCCAGCATCTCCTACAGACACACAAGGCACAGACACATTTTACCAGGGCGGCTTCAGCTCAAACTAAATGTAGCAAAACATTTATTCTAATGTAAAGTGTGATGCGTTGAACAACTACGGTCTTGCAACTACAGCAGCTGAGGAGGCCATTCTCAGAGGAAGGTGACAGGAGTTTAAATATATGCTTTTTGAATTCAGGTAAGAACCCATTCAATTGAATGTAGGTGCAGATCAGGATCAGGGGGCAGATCCAGGAATTTCACTTTCTTTAACATTGTGAGATATGACGTTATTCAACATTTTCACGGGGGATAATTAATGGATCTTGATAAAAAAAAAAGGGGGACTGATATTTACGAGTGTGTGTAATTTGGTGCAGCACAACGGAAAACTGAAAAAGCATCATATGCCATAGCATTAAAGCACCTATGAGTAATATATATATATATATATCTATATGTTACTCATAGAAACAAGTAAATCTATATGTAATATTCAACATAAAAACTGTTGTTTGACCATCTCCAGTGTTTCATCTTAGATTTTCCCGGCGATGTGCTTCGTCAGTACTCACAGGCCCGGTGCTTTCACAGGAGTAGGACGAGGTCCGCTGGACTTTGTGTTCTGGTTCTGAGTAATCACTGTCCAGGGAGTAGGCATCAGGGGGAATGGCGTAGTCGCTCTCTGAGCTTATGGAGGACATGGACACGCCTTCGTGAAGAGAAGATTATTATATTACAAAAAGGAAAAAGTGCTGGATGAGGCTGAGGGGGAAGAAAAAGCACAGGAAATAAATTATACACATCTTGATTGAGAGCCAGCACGCAACAGGCGGTAGAAGACAGAAGGCTCGTAAATTGAAAATCCAGCCTCTTACACAACGGTGTGTGATGTTCAATGCATTCCAGCAGTTACTGTATGTGAGTTTCAGAGTTGAATATCTGCAGTCACTGAAGGTTACCGTGTGTACTTCACATTCCCTTGAACTGCATCATCTACTTTTTCTCCAATTAATCATTTCCAGTGTGTCCTGGTACTTCCCATGCTCACAGTGCAGCATCTGGTAACTGCATACTGTTGTGCTGAGTAGAAAGAAAGTAGTACTTGTGCTGAATTTCTCTGTGTCTGTGTGATACATTTGGGGGCAGAATGGTTTACTTGCTAATTATTATCACGAGTCTATGTTCTGCTGTCAGACTAGACTGCAGTTTTGTTGAGTGAAAGTGTTCAAAAATAGTTTTTATTGAATTCCTAGATCTAAAACTTCTCTTGTCGACAAGCACTGACAAAAGACAAGTTCTTGGAAGGTTGGCGTTTTAGAGGCACGCGTTTTTTATAACGCTGACTGCATTGAATCTGCGATCGTCACCTCTCTTGACGGCACGTGGGCTGCCGGGGACGCTGCCCTTCCTCTCTGGGCTCAGAATGGACGTCCGTAAACTGGCCAGAGAGCTGCTGTCGTCCTCTGACCCGGAGTCGTCATCCGGTAGAGGTACACTGCTGATCTGAGTGGCTTTCTGGAACATGCAAGTGAAGGAGCATGGTAAAACACAAACTGATAGGTCTGACAAGCACAGATCTGGTCTCACAATCAACCCTCAGTAAGAAAGAACATTTCACTCACCCCTTTCAGTGTGGTGTAGACTGGAACATTAATATTCTTATAGATCAACTGGGTGAACGGACCTGCCGCTGGATACTGGGGTAAGTTGGACCCTGCAACATAAACAGGAAAACAGTTATTCAAAATTAAGAGCATTGCACAGCTTACTGCTTAAAGCGATGTAAGTATCGCTAAACAGCGGCCACTGTGGCCACAAGTGGTATTTACTGTAAAATGCTAAACGCTACGTTGTGCAACAGTGACACAGGAAGAGGCTGAATTTGCCATTCCTGAAATGTAAAGTTCACTTATATCAGTTAAGTAATCCGCTGGTTATAACCAGTATATAAAGTGACATGACAGCTCCCCTGGTGGAAGGCTGCAGTATAGGTTATAAACCCCACCTTCTCCATGTTAGTGGACGGAACATGGACCAAATAAAGAGTCAAAGTAAACGCCAAGTACATTCTTCCAAACAGGGTTTCTGTCATTTGAGGTAGTTCTTATGTCTCTGGTGTTTGTTCAGATGTTATTTTTTTCTGGTCAGTTTGGTTTTAATTTGTTATTTCATGGTTTAAAAACTGGGTGAAATGTCACGTTTGACGTATCCAGGATAATCTAGGTTTCTTTTTTGCTCAGTGAAAGAAGGTGCAGACGCGTCATCCATCTTTATTTACAGTCTATCGTCACACAGATCAGGCTGCAGCTGCATGTGGAACTGAACAAAGGTGCATTTTATTACATGCGTATTTGAAACAGCACAAAAGCTTTTGAAGTAACTGATGGTGGAAAAAAAAAATCAAAGTACAACTCGTCTGTGGTATTTACAGTTTGTGCTTTGAGCCCGACGCACCTCGAGGCCCAAACATGAGAGGAAGCTGTTTAAGCTGAACAAGCTATAACTTCATCCACATCAGCCTTTTGGCAGCCGGCTCCGTGTACCTGGCAGAACCTGGAAATTCAATCGTCAGGGAGCTGTCAACCCTCGCTGTCTGCAGCCTGACAAAATGGATGATGTCGGGACCGAGAGCGCGGCGGTAATTACACCCAGACCTCATCCTTTCATTGTGGCTGATTAAAAAGCAGCGTCTGAAACCTCCGCCCTCCCATTTTCTTCTTCAGCTCTGCAAATAGCTCACATCTGCACAGGTGTGTGGGGCCTCGAGCCAGAGGAAGTGACATCAAAAGGCAGGAATGACAGATCCACGCCGACCACACTCGCCCCCCCACAGCAGCTTAAGCATCAGCTGAATGACATGTTGCTTCACAGCACTGACTCATCTCCCACACTGCAAGCTACACCACCCAGGCTTTGACACACACACACACACACACACACACACACACACACACACACACACACACACACACACACACACACACACACACACACACACACACACACACACACACACACACACACACACACACACACACAGATGGAGGAGCACACACTCAGCAAAGACCGCTTTTTACTGTCTTCCTCACTCCACTGCAGAGAACAGAACCAGGTTTTGAAAGCTTCTCTGGAGTCACAGAAGTTAGAAAGTGTAGTGGTTGCATGGTTTCTTGTTTCTGGCTGCAGGGGACTCACCTCGTCCGGGGCCCCTGGCTCCAGGACTGGCCTCTGAAACTCTCATTCCTGACTTCGCCACAGCATAGATACGACTCTCCTGCAGCAGAACAGTCAGACATTGCCTGTTTTTAGTCTTTGTGCTCTGCTAGGCTAACCAGCTGCTATTAACTGTAAGATCAGCAACAATTGTATCATGTAAACCTCAGAAAGAAAGCAAATACAATTCACTTCCAAAATGTCAAACTACTCATTTAATCTCTTGTGGTTTCTTAGCTTTGAGCAGTGACTCAAACAAAAACACAATGAATCGGAATTAACTGCTAAATACAGTAAAAATGCAGAAGTTGAATTGATAAGTCTGATCTCTCGTACCCATGAAGGGAAGCGATGTAAAGGAGGTGTTGGCGGCTTGAGAATTTCCAGCTCCTCTGCAAGCCCCACGAAGGAGACTCCATCCCGGCAAGACTCCTCTGATCCCGACCCCTCCACCACCCCGTCCATGCTCTCAGGAAGCCCGTCGTCTATGTCCGTTTCTTCCACCACCTGAGAGAAGGGCGAGGTGCTGGCGCCGCTGCTCTTCAGAGTGGAGGAGGTGGAGGACGGGGTCATGATGTCGATGCTGACGTTGAGGTGGTGGAGTCTGTCCAGGCTGGGCTGCGGCTGGCTGTAGTGCTTCTTCACCAGCTGGATGCTGTCTCTGGGGGTGAGCGGAGTTCGTACTTTGGGTAACGTCATGCTGGTGCCTGACAGGTGGACCAGAGGCTGGGGAGGATTGGGGAAGGGGTTATTGGTGGATGGGGAGCGCGACAGAAGTGGGCTTTTGGGTGTTATACCGAGGGACGACTCCAGGGAGCTCGGTCCGTGGGCCATCTCGTAAGCGGAGGATGAAGACGAAGAGGACGAGGACGAGTGAAGACACTGAGAGCGGAACTTGCTGTTGAGCTCGTCAGAGGAGTTGTCTCTGTCTGAGCATCCAGACGGACCCTCAGAGGACACTGGGAGCTCTGGTCTATTGATGGAAACAGGGCTGCTGGGCCCCTCCCTGCCCCGACCCTGAGAGAGAGCATCATGGGCCGCAAGGTCCCCGAGACAAATCCCTGCACTGAGCTGCTCGAGAGGCCGTTTCACATCTGGAGGAGAGTAAAGAAAACAAAGAAAACATTATGTTAAATAAACATCTAACTGAAAATCCCTGTTGAACAATCATAGATAAATGGCTAAATATACCATATAACTACTTTTGTCTTTTGTATTAGTCACCGTTATTATAATAGAATCAAAAATCAAAACTAAATTCCCCGCCCTCACCACAAATGAACAGAACAAGATTTGGAAAATACTGTTTAGACGCATAATCAGACTCAAGTTCCTTCAATCATTACTGGTTCTGCTCCCGTCATGTTATCAGACCAGTTTGAGTTATTGCTACAAAAGCTTCTTGTCATCGACCCCAGGATAAAATAAACTGAAGGCACCGCACCTGTTGGCGACATCTTGATATTAGAAGCGGGCCCACGAGGACCCGTCTGTCTCCAGCTGTCCTCCAGGGCCGGTGGTGTGCCAGGGCAGCTGGGAGGAAACAGAGGGCTGCTGGGCACCAGGTGGGTGTCAGTTATAGGGGAGGTGGCCGGAGATCCTGAGGACGCAGGTTTCTCTAAGAGAGCTGGAGGAGAAACACAACACCAGTAATCTATCAGTAGTTAATCTGATTAATTCTGTACTTGTTTACACGACCTTTCATTGTACTACTGGTAACTAAATGCTCTTATTGAGCTGGTGACAGTAAGACACATTGAATACCAGTGTTTTCTCTATTACAAGCAAAAGATATAAGACATACAATTCCCTCATACGAGGACACATGAGTCCATCCTTTAAAGGAGATATAAGAAGCTTCTTTTAACCTTTTCTTTCCTCTAGTATGTATAAAGGCTTTTTATGTATGAAAAAGTTCTGCAAAGTCAGCGGTAAAGGAAAACTCCTGAAACTCCTCGTCAGTACTTCCAGGATCATGTGACATTATTATTCCCGTATGCCAACATTTCCTACATGCACCAGAAGTGATTGACCAATCACAAAAGAGTTGGCCAGAGCAGACTGGGCTTTATGGGTAGGGGGGGGGGGTCTTACAGAGACAGGAGCTAAATCCATGTGTTTCAGAAAGAGGCTAAAAAGAGGAGCTGCAGCAAAGGGCAGCATGAGGAAAGTTTCCTGAACATTAGAGCACGTAAACCTTTTCAAGTAATAACACAAATCGAACTTATGGACCTGAATATGAACAGAATCTGTCTCCTCCGGCAGCAGCAGTACTCACATTGAAGTTTGACCTGCAGCAACATTATCTGCTCTGTCTGCTTCAAGTTGGACATTTTCAGCTGCTGGTTCTCCTGCTCCATCTGCAACGAGGTCAATATATTTGATATAACACAAGCCAGAGTACGTGGAATCATCTGTATACACTAGATATTCTGAAAAAGTTAAGGAGCAAAGGAGAAGTTTATTTTGTGCCCTGATCTTAAAACTGCTTGATTTCAAAAGATGCACAGGTTGTCATCTATAAATATGCTTTTTTAAAATTCTCCAAAACATTACAAATAAAGTGTAAGCTGTATATAACACACTTTTAATCATAAGCATCCCTTGTTGCCACAGTGAGTCTCTGGCTTTCCCCAGAGGCTCAGGGTGTATCTGTACATGTGTGAGTTTACCTCTCGGAGCTTGAAGGTGACCCAGTCCTTAATCTTTGCAGCCTTTTCCTCAATCACCTTTGCCTCCTGGGCCCTGACTATGATCTGCAGTCAGAGAAACCATCACTTCAACCTACATTTCATGAACATAGATGGACATTTCTGCTCTTTATCAGATGGCTCCATCCATACCTGTTTTTCCAGCTGCATCTCTAATCTCTTTATCGCAGCATCTTTCTGCTGAACCTGACTGGTCAGCTCTTGGTACTTTCTGTACAGCGAATTCTCTGATTCGCTGGTTTGTATGTTCGCAGACTTCAGCTTTTCCTCCATGACATGTATCTGAAATGAATAATTAGAGGAGTGAATGCACACGCGCGGCCAAAAAGGCAGCTCCGATTTGCACGGTTCATTAAATGTTGATGGGCGGCAGACGAAGCCAAGAAGAAAACTTGGAGGATACTTTTTACCAGCTGCAACAAGAACATAAAAGCTGTCTACGCCTTTAGGTATTTTTCTCTTGAACAAAGGGCAGGATTAAATTACCACCTACAGTAAACACCTGAAACAACCAGTGATGACAGCAAATCTGAGATTAAACAGTGAGAGACAGAGTGAATGTGATATGTATGAGGTTTCCCATCTCTCCTTTTGCTGAGTCACAAACTGAATAATTAGAGGTTAGGACCCAAACAAAACACAAATCTGACTTATTATATGATGTAATGCATCACAAAACAGCTACGTCAGTGTTGAGCACAAAGTTTATTCCTAAAGTTTTAAGAAAACCAAATTAACTCAAGATTAATATCATGTCTTTTTCTCAAGTTTTCCACCACAAATCATAGTTTTCACATCAGATCGACGGATCAAGCACAAACTGTGAGATGCAGCTGAAAGCTCCAGAAAAACCCAGAAAGTGGACTTTGAGTTTTGAGTTGAGTTTGTTAAATGTGCAGGAGTGTTTTCAATAACGTTTGAATCACAATGTATTGATAATAAAATTGTAGTAACCAAAGTAATTGACGATATCTGACTTAACAAGGCCAAGAACTGAACCATATTATCTAAATCAATTTATCTAAAAATGGACTTGAAATGTAATAATCCTTTACTGTAAATGATGTGTGAATATGTTCACAGTAGATATGTTGAACCAGGATATTGGTCTGTGGGGTTTATAATGGACAGTTGGGTTTGGAACTCACACATGAGTTTCCTAACCTCAGACTTTGTTTACATCTGTATAATTGTCTGAGTGACACAGATCCCTGATCCTGTTACAAATTATGATTATAACTGTGATAATAACCCCAAGTTTTAACAGTCTAATCGTCATTTTAATTGGTGTATATATTTATCTAAGGGTTGTTGTATAGGGACAAGTATATTCTATTAACAAATGCCACATATCATGAGATGACATATATATTAAATAGAATAAAAGTCCCAAAACAGTAAGTAAAAGTAACATTCTAGCAGTTTGTGTTGAGGAGGATGAGAACTGCTCCTCTACCTGTTTCTCAGCGCTCTCAGCTCGCTGGTCGGACTCCAGCACCCTCTGCTCCAGCTCCAGCATCTGTGACAGACACACAACAGGTTACCATGGTTTTAAACAGGGTTCAGTCGGTCTCTGTATGGGATGCCGGGGTTAGGGGGTGGGGGGGGGTCGCCACGGGAAAGTCCTGAGCTCTAAATAACTCCTAAAAGCTGGAGGTGGACCCCCGCTGCACCACAATAGTTACTTTAATACACTCACACCTCAAAACTACAGGTTGTGGCAAGACATGTCCTGTAACCTGCTAGGAAAGGACCCATTAGACAGACAGACCACCAAGCCAGGAGCCACACACACACTTAGATACACTTAGTCCTTAACAATCACTATTGCTGTAGGGGAGACATTTAAAAACCTAATGTACTGGGAAGTTTTAAAAGTGGTGTCGTTGGGAAAGCAGCTCTAATCAAGAAAAAAGCCTCGATAAAAGTTGTTGAGAAAGAAAAATGAAATTCAGAGAGAAAGTTCTTCTGTATAATCAGCGAGGCCCTCGGAGGAGGCTGCTCAAACAGCAGTGTGACAGAAGAATGCTCGTGTGTGTGTGCACAAGCTTGCGTCACCTTTTGTGCAAGCATGCATGCTCATGCTTCCAAAGGCAAACACTGCCCATCCTGCAAGTATCTCCTCTCCCTCATGAACGCACAGAAAATACCCCCAAACTGTTTCAGGATGCCCTTTCCTCCGAGTTCAGTGACCCAGCTGAAAGCAGAGCAAATATACTAATGGATCCAATCTGCTTGGGAGATGAATTTGAATTCCAGCCGTCATCTTTGTTCCTTTGTCTTCCCCTCGGCCCGTCTCGTCACCACCATAAAGGTCCCCCTCGTTCCCAGAATCCACCACTCACAATATTTGAATACTTCCTCGCAGCCAGATTAACACCCACTAAATCCAGAGCACATCTGCAGGGGGAGGCATGGGGCGGAGGCTGATGGTTAGCGGTTGGATGACTCCTCACCTCGAGGTCAAGAGCTTCTGTTGTGAGTCAAAGGTTTTACCGGGTTTGAGCCGGAGAAGAGCAAACAGCATTTGTTCTCCACGCAAGAAAGAAGAAGAAGGGGAACGGGCCGGCGAGCACTTTAGGTGAGTTTAAAGCTCCTCAGAGGTCACAGAGTTGAACAGATGTGAAAGAAGCGGTCATCAGAAGAAGCCATCAAGCTGCCACAAGCCAATCAGAGGCCAAGTTAGAGGTCAGGAGGTGGAGGAGGGGGTCTCTTCATTTCTAAAGTGTGAGCTCACCAACGCTGTGAGTGAAAAACAGCAGCCTGAAAAGAGTGTCTGTACAATGAGTGAGGCCTAAAGTCATAAATTAAAGGGTTAATTCACCCAAAAATGAAAATTCACTCGTTATCCTTCGCCTGTGGATCACAGCCGACATTTAGGTTAAAAACATGGTGTAAATGACGCTGTTTCTAGTCGATTATGAATGTCGGGGCTTACGGACACTTGGATGACACCACAGGAGCAGTTTTTATACTTATTTATACACATGTCTTTATCTTTATATTAGAAAGAGGCTGACTGAGATTTGAACCTATAGATCAAATGTACTGGTGACTTTTTGTTTTAATTTCATGTTCTTTTCTTCTTATTTTTAAATCATTCAGCCTCTGAAAATCTCATGGTCATTGTTTAATCCTATTTGTACACATAAGTCACAGATGGTATCATTTTAAAGAGTAGAGCAAGTGAAAGAGGAGAAATCCAAACCTGGTGTCACTGAGTTCTCCACCTGCCTCCAGACTTTAATCATTAACACCTGAATGTGATGGTTAGTAATGACTCCAGTTCAATCATTAAATGTTAGAACCACTGGTCTAAAGAGGAGAGTAAGAACAGATGAATGAAAGAGAAAATGAAAGAGTGAAATCAGGGCATGTATACACACACATGGAGTGTAATCCCTATAACTCCATGATTATCTATTAAATGGTTTTTAATCATTAGAGAAAGGAGGTGGACATTTTCAAGAAGTCTCTTTCATGGAAAAGCCAAAAGGCCTGAATGCATCAAACACAGACTTCAGCACTTGAGCCATTAAAAAGAAGCTGATCCAGACAAATCCCATCACGAAAATAAATATTTAGAAGCAGAAATGTGAACTCGCTGATCTCTGCAGTTTCTCCTCCCTGACTGAAACTGACTCACTGGCCTGAGTCAAATTACTGTGTTTTGCTCCTCGGGCCACGTGAGGCTCATGGAAGAGATTAATCTAATTTGTCCAATATTAGATTAGCTGAGTAATGAAAAGGAAACCTTGAAGTGGGAATACCTTCCAATTTAAAAATTCCTCTGAATATGTTTTTTTCTTCTTCTAGAATCTGGGAAAGTAAATTAAACATCTAGACCAAAAGATTCTGGATTTAATTCCACACAAAGCTCTGAATCCCAACTGTCTCGACGAGGATTTTGACATCAAACCATTCTCATCTCTGGGAAACTCTTCTCTGGGAACTTGTTGTTTACTGGATTCGGGGCGTTTTTTATCTGTTGTAGATACTGTCTGATATTAGTTGAGTAGCTGTTACTGTAAATACATTATTATCTTGTCTGTCTGGATCATGGAATCTTGTGCAGTGTTAGTTTATTCTGCTTTTAAGCTTTTTATATATCCCTAAATTATCGTTTTTAGCCATGATGGCACTATGGCAGCATTCTGCTCCAAGTCCACCACTTTCAGTCAAGACAGAAATATCTCAACGACTAATGGACAATGACATTTTGTACAAGTCTTTCATGGTCCCCAGAGGATGAATCCTGCTAAATACAGTGACCCCAAGACTTTGCTTCTGTTGCCGACTACAGGTCAAACTTTTGACGCCATTTTGACCCGGCCTGTGCAATCAAAATAGCAATGAATAACTAATTACACTCAAACATACTTCAGTATGATAAGAACAACCCAAAATGACAGAAACCCTCTTTGAGAAAAAAATATTTGGTTTGGTCCATGTCCCGTCTGGTAACATGGAGGGGACGGTGTTCATGACTTATACTGCAGCTTCACTTTTGGGGAGCGGTCATGTTTCTCTTAATATGCAGTTTATGGTCTCGACTAATCTCTCCAAGTCAATCAAATCCAACCAGAAAACTCAAACTTCAATTTGTAACGTCAACAGATGGAAACCTTCAGCCCTTCAAAACTGCAAAGTTGCGTCTCATCTCTGCCAAAACCAAACCAGTCACTTTTCTTTTCTGTACGTTTCGGTTTTTATGAGAAGCCGACAACTGACAGCTGCTGTTACACTTTCCCAATCCACAGTAAAAACACAAACTAATTCTTAAATGGAGTAATCGTCCTGTTTCACTCCACACAAGGCAAACAGGGCATCTCCTACTCTCTCTCTCTCTCTCTCTCTCTCTCTCTCTCCCTCTCTTCTCTCCTTCACTCGCAGCCTCTGGAGATAAACGCCATGTCACAGGCAACCACATCAGCTTCTTGCTCCTTCATGTTTTTCCATACCAAAGTGGGTCAATGCGTAAAACACTCCTAACTTGGCAAGAGAGGGGATGAAGAGTGTGAAGCAGTCTTTCCAAACAGCAATAACATGACGGAATGGTAGTCACTCAGCAGCACCAAACCCCCCCCCCCCCCAACCCACACACACACACACACACACCAAAAAGACCTCAGAAAAACACACTCAGCAGGAGCAGCAGCAGCAGCAGCACGGGCCTCCACTTAAACCCGGCTCGGCTCAGCGCTCGGTGTGTTTGCGTCGGAGTGTGTGAACGTGTGTGTGAGAGACGGAGGGAAAGAGAAAGTGACAGACCGATCAGACCATTAAGAGAAATGCTTCTCCTATTCTTGGCATCGTGGCCAAAAAGAACATTTAACCATAAATATTATGTATGATCTGTAATAATGTGTCATTTTTTCCTAAAACCAGGAGTTAACAGTGTGTGCACATAGCGTGTGTTTGGGTAAATGTGAGTAGCACCTTTTAATAAGGCAGAACTGCTGCATTAGAAGTTAAGGGACAATCATAAACGTGGCATTACCCAAGGTTTTTCTTACTGGATACTTCTAAATCCACACTGAGGGTGAAAACATTTAAAAACAGCTCACAGGTATAAACATTGGAGGCGGCGTTAGTATGGCGCCGTGGTTTTCAGTAAACATTACACCTACAGGAGAGAACAGGGAAGGTGGTGGGGACTATTTTTTAGCAGCGGATTGATATATATTTCATGCACTAGTAGCATCATTTATCACCAGAATGGTTTCTGTGGGTCTGATCCAAAACAAACAGAATTCCACTGGTTCATTAGCCTGATAATTAGACACGTTTCATTTCCTTCAGTCAGAATGACATCATGTGAATCATTTTCAAATAATCCATCAATAGCGAGTGATGTATCCATCCTATATGCGCATAAGCTACGCTTTGCATTCACCGCTGATTGATGAGAACCAATCAGGAAGTGAATGCATTGTCTCTAAACGTCTCCGTTTCTCAAGTCAAGACTAAAATGTAGCCCCAGACTTTTCAAATTAAGATGGGGCCATTTTAGAGAAGTGTGAACACCAGGTACAAGCAGTGATGAGTTTTAAAACTAAAACCAAGTAGTGCAGATGTTGCCACTTTGTGAAAAATCTCTTTGGCTGGTGTTGATCCTCCTCCAAGCTTTTTAAAGTGGAACCATTTTTCATTAACTTTCTCTCACTTCATCAGTTATAAATCTTCGGAAATGTGTGTGTGTGTGTGTGTGTGTGTGTGTGTGTGTGTGTGTGTGTGTGTGTGTGTGTGTGTGTGTGTGTGTGTGTGTGTGTGTGTGCGCGCTTCACAGACTCTCTCCAAGGAGCAGGGGGTCTGACAGAACCTGACAGAAGACACAGCAGGGAGTCGTCCAGCTCTTATCAGCCTCTGGGTTATGTTTGTACTGTAAACATCCTGCTGACGGACTGAATGAACCACTCGCCTGTTCCAGAATCAGGAGACGACACAGAACGTGAACTGCCGTGACACTTCAAACAAGAGCAGCAACAGCCACTTGTGAAGCTACAGCGAAAAGCAACTGAAACTCGTAGAATAGTCCAGTTTTTCTGCTACTGAACTCGATCCTCCGTCCTCTAATCCAAACATTTCCACTCCTTCACCAACAAATCTTCAGAACTGGACCGAGTTTCCCGATGACAGTTGATTCCTTTCCAAAGTGTCTGGTAGTCGGGCTTTGCAACAGCCACGGCTTTACAAGCGTTTGGCCGGCTGCTTGCGGTTATTCCCCCGACGTGAGGGGAAGCACCAGAAGTGATGAGTTAAACCTTAAATATTCATTTTGGCTGAAATGACCACCAACCTCCGATGACACAGAGTGACTGGGCCGAATGTTTACCAAACACGCAGAGTAATCTCAAGTGTCCTTACGCACACACACAAACACACAGTCATCCACACGTGCATTTCTAACCAATTCACTTTAATTGTTTCCTGCTGCAGAAAACACTTCGACACGCTGCCAGGGAAAGGAGAGGATGAGGATGGGTCAGTGACATCTGCCCGTGAGTCAGAGTGTCAGGCGGCATGTAGTGTTTTTATAGATGAAAGCTGCACGACAAGTTTAAGTCTAAATTTCATGGTGGTATACGATGTACAAGTATCCATGAAGCAAATAAAAACTTTAAATAAAACCACCGTACTACTGCCCTGTCCATAGCATCCAATGCAGCTCAAGGTGCTTTACATGAACATGTAGTTAAAACAGAACATAATAAGAAAGAAAAGATGTTCAAACTATAGAATTTTCACAAATAAAAAGGGTTAAATCAACGTTAAGATGAAAAGAAAAAACAGGGTTGAATTCATTAAAAGACCATAATGTTTTGAGCAGTTGAAAATGTCGACAGATGATGCATTTCTAATATGTAGAAACTGAAAATCAGTTCTTATCAATACATTCAAGCTGACTTTTATTACATTTGATTTCTTTCACTTTGCAGTTGGTTAAATCCAAAGTGAATTCCAAATGGATTACACTAAAGTTTCAATAAATGTTTGTATGTTGTGTTCAAATTATGAATGAAACATGACAGCTCTGATATGGAGTTCCCTCAAAAATCAAATCTACGGCGTGAACATTTCTTTCTGCTAATTCATTGTAGACAGATGTGAAGCTGTGGGACTCAGTGTTGATGGAAAATGCCAATGATTGAATGAGTGATTTCAATGAATGAGCGATTTCAGACACAACCTCTACGTGCAAACTGGGTTCACTAACTTTCCCATGATGCTTTTCTCTCTTACCTTCTCCGCCAGCAGCTCTCGGATCTTCCCCGCCTGAAGCCGGAACCTCAGCAGCTGCATCTCCAGAGCGATGCAGCGCTTCTGCCAGTCCACGCTGGCCGCTCCAATGGCTCCGGACCCGCCGCTGCCCAGCACGTCGGCCATGGCGACGATTCAGAGCTCTGCCTCTGGACTCAGACCGGACTGAACCACAGGAAAAAAAAAAACAAGCCAACTCAGAACTCCACGCCTGCAGTGTAATATATCATCTTCAATGTAAAGAGGATAAGGCGGCAAATGACATTGACGCTAATGGTGCAGCTTCTGTTTTCATTTATAGGACAAGTGATTTAACCTCCTCTCTGACCGCACTTCCCATGATTCATTGAGGAAATGTGAGTAAAGCAAACACTAATGATGAGTTCACGGTAACTAACGAATTCTTCCTCTCACTTTCGCACTTTGCTCTGTGACGCATTAACCACAGAGAAGCACGTTGCATGAACACAGATTGATCACACACACACACACACACACTTTTTTATACACAAACACGCGTCTCGGACAGAACGCTGCAGCCTGAAACTTTATTTCCTTTTAGTTCTCGGGCTCTCTCTCTCTCTCTCTCTCTCTCCCTCTCTCTCTCTCTCTTGCATGCCCACACACACTGAACAAAAACTCAGCAGGCAGGCTCTGTGTCAGTGGGGGAGTTGGGTTCATGCGTGCCGGCTCCCAGGCCTGCCAGTTACAAAGCAGGTCAGTGCTCTGCTTTTTAGCCAAATTACCTACTAACCCAATCCCCACCCCCCCGCACCACCACCCCCGTCCACAACTCCCTAGCCATGCAATCCCTTCTTAATTACAAGGCAGGAGTGAAACGGGATCCCGCGCGGCACAATGGTGTCTTTCTGCATGACAGTCCCATCACAGCTAGAAAGGGGGGGGGGGGGGGGGGGGGGGGGGGGTCAGCTCGCCTCGGCAAAGAAAGGAGGAAAGAATGTGTGAGAATGAATGGGCTGAGCGCTGAATGTGGGAAACTGGGGCGCTGAAGTTATTTTTACCTGAGGAGGATCGACTCGTGGCTATTTTTCTCGGAGAGGACCCTCATTCACAAAGGTTAAGGCCTGACTGTGTGGTTTCAAACTCCTGATTATCAAGAGATAAAAGTGTAAAGAATCCCCCATAACAATCAGATTCAGGATCACAACTTGAGAGCTAAGGGACGATGCTGAGATTCGGGATGAAAAGTTGCGTATTAGTGACTAAAAAACGAAAGCGAATGAGGTTCAAGGAAGCTAGAAAGGCAAAGCATTCAAACAGAAAGACAGACAGACTCAAAGTGCAGCCAGACGCCGTCAGCAGAACTGCAGACGTTCAAAGTCCAGCAACTATAACTGCACCATGGCGCTCCCTGCAATTAGCATGCTCATAAATACAGGCCTAGCAAACAAATTACAGAAGTCGAGCATGCGGAGGTTTTGCCAGCCGACCGCTGTACCCAGGCCGGACAAGTCAAGGTCCAAACTCTGACGACCGCTTCTCTCTCTGGGGCAGACGGGAGCGAATGAGGGTCACAATTAAAGCCGGACGCTGGCGTGGGGAAGAGGGGAAAATCCGCCGGTTTGAGTGAGGCCGGCTGGGCCGCACTGGGGCAAGCCAGGACAGAGGAAGCCAGGCCCGCCTCCAGGAGCTGAAACAGCTGGATGTAAACAAGCCATTTGCTGGTGAAACACTCTCAGCACTGCCATGCTAATCTCTCCCCGGAACGATTCCTTTAGCGCTCCCTGCTTGTTGGACACAGGGGGGTTGTTACCGCTCATGCCAACCGGTGCCAGGAACTGAATAATCAACAAGTGTAAAGTTAAACTTTCTACTGAGCAGGACGAGGAGTGAGGGCAATCAAAGGTGAGAGAAATCTCCTCTCAGCTCACTGCGTCCAAGTGGGCGAGAATAAAATGTGCCCCAAAAAACCATCCTGTCAAGAATGAGGCTATGTGTGTGTGTGTGTGTGTGTGTGTGTGTGTGTGTGTGTGTGTGTGGAGCTTTTCTTGCAGTTTACAGGGTGTGTGTAACCCTCCATCATGGGATGTTTTATAGAAACACAGAAGCCATTTTCCACTGGATCACTGTTCTATATGATCTGATAAACACTGTTCTCCTCTGCTGTATCTTGTTTGTGTGGCCAATGTTGAAAACATCCAGGTGGGAAGGGAGGGAGGAAAAAAGAAGTCAAGACACAAATACAAGCGGATCTGTGGGGCATGGTGGCTGCATGTTTGGTAACACTCGGGCCACCCACAGCTAGACAGGGGGGGGGGGGCAGGGGGGGTGTGCATGTGAGAGCTGAAGCCCGTAATGGTGACTCCTCTCCTGGCTGCGAGGCACGAAGGTCCTGGGAGCTTCCAATCTCACTGCAGGCGCTTTCACGCAGCCGCGGCCAGAGCAAACTCTGGGGAAGACCACAGGATGGAAACACCACCGCAGAGATCCCAGCAGCCGTCGCCCACAACTGCTCTCCACCGACACGGATCCTGCATTATTCCTCACACTGAGTGAGATTTGATATCCAGGCGTGTGGAGATATCACGGATCGTAACAAAGTTGCTTTGGACGACTCTCGCTCAGTTAGAAGGATCGGGGGCGTGTGCTGCTCTGGGGAGGACGCAAGGGCGCACGTGTGCACGTCTCAAGTCAGCCCTTCCATTGACTTGCACTCCCTTAATCACCACATATTCAAACACCAGCCGTAACTCTTCGGCGCTTGCTTACAAGAGCACAGACCGACAGATGGATATACACACAGACATAGATTGGAAACAGACTCGTGCACACACACACACACACACGTACTGACACACTGCTGAGCATGCAGCTGTGGTGATGTAAGTGATTAGGTGGTTCAGTGATATCATCCCGACCAGACATTTCAAATCCCCACTGTTGTTGTCTCTGCTGAAGGTCCAACTTGGCTTACCCCACTTTTGGCACCAAACCCCCCCCCCCCCCCCCCCCAAAATAAAAGCCTCTCCCGTCAGACAGCACAGGAGCGTGTGTGTAAATCTGGGTCAGTCGCTGCAGATTCGTGTCAGCGTGGCAGATCTCCGCACGTACGAAAAGGAGGCGAAGACAAATTATCCGAGAGCACGAGGAGTCAAGTGTGGCTGCGTTAAATGTTGCTTTATCTGCTCCCAGCGTGTTTAACAAACGGAGACCTCTGCTGACTCCCATCCGGCCATCAGGCCTCACACTTTTGGTTAAATGAGTGCCTCGCTATTTTTGGTGCCACTTTACAACCACAGCTGGGATCTATTCCTATACATAAAGAAGTGCAGCTTCACATTTCTTAACCTTTGACCTCAGGAAACAGAGGTTTGTGTCAATCGGTGCCAAAGGAGAATGTTTTAAAACTCCATAAATAAACAGCATTTGTCCCGGGTTATCTTACAATAATTCACTCAAAGGGTCATTTCAACCAGGAAGTTACTCAGATCAGACTTTAAAAACACTGTAGAGGCCAAAGCAAATCTTCAGCCTGCATTCTGACATCATGAATACATCTCATCTTAATCCCCACCCTCCTGCTTTATCTTCCATCTTGTCTTACTCCTCCCGCCTCACCTCTCCTCCTCCAAACACTTCTCTCACTCACTTTCCATCCTCCCTCTCCTCCTGCAGCACCTTTCCCACCCTCCTCCCTCGTCCCCTCCTACCCTCCTTCTCTCTCCCCCCCCTACATCCTCTCTTCCTCCTCCTCCTCCTCCTCCTCTTTCAGCCTCAGCCGGCAAGCAAACCTGCAGCTCTGTCCCAGTGCAGGTTAATGACAGGCCTCAGCAAACTGACCACCCTCATTATCAGTCGCAGCCTTAAACACAGGCCCTGACATTCCTCTGTGCTGAGGTGTAAACATCTACCTCTGCAGCTCTCCTGTCCTGCACACACACACACACACACACACACACACACACACACACACACACACACACACACACACACACACACACACACACACACACACACACACACACACACACTTACAGGCTCTTGCAGCACTGCAGGGCATGCAGAGATAACGTGTGTAGGGGGGATAAATTGCACATGTTACACCTCTAAACATGCAGTGCATTCAGTGTGAGGGATAACGGGTATCTTCTGTTCAGGCCTTAGCTTGGGGACGTGTTATTTAAGATATTTAGCTGCTGCTGAAGGTGTCAGATTGATGAGCAGCATCATGGTTTCTCCAGGTAGGATGAGAAGATTGTGCAGATGTGGCACAAACATAAAGAAAATTTTGATTATATAGATTTAATATAGCTTTAACATGAGTGTTAGAAATACTCCAAGCAGTGGCCTGGAATTTGTCCAAAAAAGGCCACAAGCAACAGGTGTGCCAGACGCGCACTGCTCGGTAGAATAGCAGCAATCGTAAAAAAAAAACGTGGGTCAGCAAAAAAAACAGGCATCAACCAGGCATCAGACATTTCTCAGAATAAACCTCCAGACTCCAGCTGCGGAGCTTCTGACCACAAACTAAAACCTCCAGCGTGTCGGTTTACAAAGAATCATTTGGTAATAAAACCCCGTGCGTAAAAGCGCACAGGCGGACAGATAAGGTTTCCCCAGTGAAAGCTGCTTTACCTTGTGACTGTGTTGTGTTGTGTTGTGTGTCCCCCCCCCCCTTCAGTCGGGTCTCTCCGCTCACGGACACCTTCCCCGGTAACGCGTCGCACTTCTGCTCATAACTTCCTCTTCCCTCCGTCGACTCGGTTCCTCCGCGCTCTCACCGCTCATTCATTTCGTTCTCAGCGCTTTTCTCGCGTCTTGCGTCGCTGCCACCGCTCGTGTCACCGCCGCCTCGGCCGCGGTCCTTCTCTGGCTCCGGAGCGCAGCCTTGAGTGGGACTCCTCACTCACAGCTCCATTCAACAGACTCATCCCATATTCCTTTAAAGGGCCCAATGCGGGATCAGGTTTCTGCAGGAGTCAGGCCCCCTTCATGTGCAGGAGCTGCTCAGGATATTGCATTAAGGCTGGCTCGGGGTTTCCCTCCAGGATGTAAACACAGTCTGCTGAGGGGGTTCTTTGAGCTGCAGGACAAAGCTCTGTTGCTCCTAGAGTTTTAACACAGAAACAGTTATTTTACTTTGGTTATTAAACAGGAGATGAAACACAAACTTCTTTTAAACCGAGGATTTAAAGTCTCATTAATTCCATTTGAATCAATTTGGGCAATTTGACCGAATAATGAGGCAACACGACAAAGACTCAGAAACAGTTAATCCTGAGAGGGACACAACTGAAAACTCATTAATATCTATGATAAAATGGAAAAAAGTGTAATCTCTCATTTTAAAGTTTAGACGAGAAAGTGCATTCTTGGTTTATGATGTAGGTTCCAGATGTCGATGTCACAGTAGTTGACATCGACATCTATAGTAATGAAGTGCATGGTTGGACGACCCCTGGGTAATAATGTATGTATACACTGATGCAGGATAATATGTTTATTTGTGATTTCTTTTAATGTAACTTTATGTAGAAAAGTATAAACTTCAAGACACAACCACAGTATTACAGCTAATAGGATAATAGCTAATAAAGCTGAGTGTCTACCGTACTAAGTGAAGCAAATTCTGTTCTTTCATTGCTCTGCAGGTAGATACATTTACTAAAATTGATTAACATGCAGGGTTTTGGGTCCTCTGGAGTCTGGAGTCTGGAGTCTGGGGGCATTTGCCTGCTTTCCTGACTGATGATGTCACAAAACCACCTTGTACAAACACGTCTTAAACTCAGATTTACAGCAGACACAGAGAATCTTTCCTCCTTCGACAGATGTGAAAACTGATTTCTAGTATCCAATTCGAAACAAATGAAGTTCAAATATCCAAGTGAAATAAGACGTCAAACACATTTTGGAGTTGCAGTCATTTGAAGCAGTCTGTATAACTTTGATGACAAATCGCTCCTTTAAAGACCACCATGATGGAGCTGGTTGAGTCCAACATTTGGGGTTTTTAAGCAGCCTAATTACTGTTTGTTTGTTTATTGGCAGGACGAGCAGGCCGGCCTTTACTGGAACCAAAAGTTGTTAAACCACCGTGTGGAGCTTTGCAACTGTAATGAATCATTATCTGGGTAGTAAAAGAATTGTGAGAGGATAATTTGCAAAAGGTTTTGAGACCACACCAACAAGAAAATACTAAGCGTGCTCATGTCTCAGATCATTCTTGGAACCTCACAAGTGTTCACTCCCATGTCAGAACCACCTCAGAGTCAAGCAGCTTTAATCAGTGCTATAGTTTAGGAACAAATTGGGCCTAATCAGAGCAGCCGACTTGTGGCCCTGGTGGGAAGATCGGTTTCGTCTCTGTAGTCTTCGCACGTCTCCATCTGGAGCACTTTACAATGTGCGTCTGAGCCATTGGGATGTTGCATATTCCACCAAAAACACTCCTCTTGCTAAACAGCAGAGTTTCAAGTGTCCGAGGAGGATACAAACATTTCAAATCTAATTATAAAATGGCCTGAAACTGAACCATGGCAGGATTTTTAGTTTGCGTGCTAATGTCCCAAGCATGCAGTGGTGTGACACACCCTGCTGCCTCCGCTGGCTGGAGGAGTCCCAATGCACAAATACAGAGTGCATGCATGAAGACGTCAGACACAGACAGACCGAGGACGCACACACAAGTAATCGCAGTTACTTCTCAGCTGCTTGTCTGTGAAAGAAGTGGATCAGGATGCTGTGCAACAATGAAGCAAGAGCACATATCCACATAAAAGCAATTTAGCAACTCAAACACAAATGTTCAACGTGATTCATGAGACGTTTATGGATGTTTTTACGGTTCATCCTGAGAGGAACATGAATGTTTACAGTTTACAGTTTATCCAGTAGTTGTTGATTCATGTGACGACACAAGTTAGAAGTCAGGGAAATACAAAAGTCACTAGGATTAATCTAAAGTCCCTGTTTTTATAGCATCAAAACAAAAAAACAAAACCAAACTTATTGGAAAAACATCAGTGTGATAAGAAGTACCTGAAATGACCGAAACCATCTTTGAGACAAATCCATTTCACGTTAACTTTGACTTTTTTGTTTGTTTCCTCCACTAACATGGAGGAGGCGTGGTTTATGACCTATACTGCAGCCAGTTATCAGGGGACGGTTTATGTATTTTGAGATTATAAACCGTCTTTGGTCTGAGCTAAAGTTTAAATCCATCAGAGTTGTTGAGGTATTTCAGTCGGGACCAAAGCGACTGATGTTGTCATCCAGCGTCCTGCAGAAACGTTTACGCCATCTCTTCTGACCCACATCGGAATCAAACATATCACTAATGGCTCTTATTACAATCTGCTCAGACAACATGTGAAGGGACACATAATTTAAACTTGATGATTGTTGATTCAAGATATTTACTGGCTTTATTCCCTTGTTGACTTTCCCGTGGAAAAGATTTACGTGTTGTTTTCCATTCACAGCACTGATACGGCTCTGGATTCCTTCTCAGAACTATCAGCTGTACCAAACGACCCTAATGGGTGTGGACTTTACAGTAACACTGCAACAATGTTGAGAAATACACTCTGCTTTGTGTGTTTTCCCCCCTGATACGATGAACCGCACCTTTTCTGAGGAAAATGTTTCCCCACTCCATCCTGGAGGAGGTCAGTCTGCAGCGGGGGGGAGTGTGCAGGAGGGATGTCGGTGCTGTGGCTGTCCTGGCTGAGGGCTGTGCCTTGTGTGGCACAATAAGTCAGTGCCTCAGTGCTCTCAGTCAAAACAACTGGTGTCAGGCCTACATGGTTTACATGCCGACTCTCTGGCAAGGCTTCCAGTGCCGCGAGAGGGGGGGGGGGGGTTGCAGGACAGTAGAGAAAGGAGCTTAAGGCCAGTTTCACCAAGTGTTTGCAGATGAATGTGGGTTGTTGCAGCTATTTAACCCCCAGAGCCGTGTGCTGACCCAGACGGTGAGTGGGTCACTGAGCAGAGCATGGGAGACCCCAAGTGACCTATTGTATATAGCAAGAGCTGAGAGGAAGAGGAGGAGGACTGTGAATTCCACAGAATGTATGGAAAGATAGATGACGTGTCCCCACTTCCTCCTCCTCGGAAAGGAAGCCAGAATATCCCAGATGCGAACACTGCCATCTTGCTTCTGATGATGTCATTCAATCGGGGGATGGAGCCCATGGTAGCGAGGTCCTGCCCATACATGCACTCGACCAATCAGCCTCAGCTGTCACTCAAGAACACCAGAGCAAACATCAGTGGGATAGGAACTAACTCAAATGACAGAAATCATCATCAAGATGTATTTCACGTGTAATTGGACTATTTAGTTTGGGTCCATGTCCCATCGACTAACATGGAGGAGGTAGGGTTTATGCAGTCGGCCACCAGGGGGAGATCAAGACACTTTGGCTTCACTACAGGGGATCGTGCCTCCAGCTGAATCCGACAGAAAGTGTCCAAGGCTCATTACAGCAAGTTGAGAAAATGAACGAAAAGAAAAGATGGTTTGAAGATAGAAATATTTGTCATGTGGCCAAAGCTGATGTTGTTTATTTCTCTCTCTTTCCCTGTTTTCTATTAGAAAACCCAAACTCCAACAAACATGGTGACTTTAATTTAATTCAAGTCCACCTTCTGCCTAAATAATCATTAGTTCTGCAAATCTACAGGTGGAGTCAGCACCTAAATGCACCATTAACTCCTGATTGAGAAGCTTTTATTAAAACACTACATCACCCAGATGTTTTTCAGAGTAAATTCACGACAAGTCTTCAAAGATTTACGTCTTCATGGGAACAAATGAGCTCGAGGCACAGAGCCACAGATGGGCTGGAAAAGCCGTTAAGTACTTTGGTTTTGGTCTTTTAATAGGATATGTTGACAGAAATAAACATAAATGGGAAACTTTATCCTTTAATTGCTTAACTTTACTGTTTGCTGTAAATTACGTTGTTTCGTTTTTTTTACACCCAATACGAATGTTTAAAGACTTCTTGCTTTCTAGGACACTGCATGTGATTACGTTTGGGGAAAATTGTGGTTGTGGTGAATTAAAAGTCTTGCATGTTCGTCCCAAACCGTCCCAGCTTCACAATCCGCCTCGCTACATGAAGGACTTTTGATTTCCTGCACTGAACTTTGATCAGAAAAATCCTGATGTGCACATTGGTCCTCACAGACAGACTTCGTGGGGAAACTGGGCTGAATCGAAGCCAAGGATTTAAATATAAAACTCTCTGCTACGTGTCAGCAGAGGTTAGTTCTTCTCTTGTTTACTTGCTCATTCGTTGCATGTGAAATGAGGAAATGATGCCTCAAAACCCACATCTGATCCATATCCTGTGGTTTCCTGTTGTATCTCAGGTGATAAACTGGAACAGGTACAATCAGTTTCAGAAAAGGTCCTCCTGGTTGACGGATGTGAGACCGAGCCGGAGGACACACGGACACAGATTTGTCAGGATTGTTCCATGAGCCACAACAAACCGAGCAAGAAATCTGCTTCCAGTTTTCATGCACTTCTCATCCAAATGGAACAGACTGCAGGAAATACTCCAGCGAGAATCGTTCGTTCCACACATGCATTTAAAAGCCATAATTTCAGCAAGTTGAATATCCTCTCTTTTATCATGACTTTGTTTGATGTTTTTTAAGTTCTGCTCTTGTTTTGATCTGTTCACTCTATTTTCTTGTATTTCTGCATATGTTCACCAGTGTACTTGAGCTGTAATTGGGCCTCGAACATTAAAGAAACGCTCCCACGACATGAAACATGACTGAATTCACATGTCAGAGGTTGGTCGACCTACTATCGACCCATCTCCTGCAAAGACACGGACACAGGTTTAGAAACTTCACTGCAGCTGTTGTTGGACCATTTGTCTTGTCCATCACAGCAGCACTGACGCAGAGTGTCTCCCCCTTGTTTCTCCCATGTTGACTAGTTATTTAACTACTGGGGATTTTGTTAGGCTAACAAATAGGTCTCCTTTTCCTCCTCTGATGTCCTTTGAGCATTTTATTGCAGTTTGGCCAGCCGTGCTGGAACCACAGAGGGAGTGGAGCATGATGGAAACTCCATATAAAAAGAAAATAAACCAAACTCACTTCTACAGCAACATTGTGAGGGAGAGGACAGCGGCGCGGATAAGAGATGTACAGGATAACACGTTTGACACTGGAGGGGGGGGGGGGGGGTCATGAACATACATTATTAGTTTTTATTGCGGAAAAAAAATGCTCACCGTTTCGTTGCTCCTCTGTGATAGCGAGAGCTCCTCTCTCTCCTCTCCATTTCTGTTCAGCGCTTCCTCTCGCTCCGTGTGTGGTCTGCTTAATGAGCTGCAGTGTGGCTTCAAGTTTACAAAGGCCAGTGTTGCAGGTAGAGGTCGTTTGTCTTCTGGCCACTGCTGTGAAAAGAAATGGTAGAAATCAGTTTTTACACTCTAAAAATCTGTGTGTCCAAACTGACCCACTTCGGGTGACCATGCAATTACTGGGTGAACTTCACTGAGCAGCCACAGGCACTAAACCACCAGAGGCACCAGTCTTGACCCAGTGTTTGAACCAGGTTAAGTTGCAGGTTAAGTTGTTGTATTGTTCAACGACATTGGAAGTCAAAGGTTTGAATAGTTGCACTGAACCACCACACAAGAGGGTGGGATGAAAAGTCTGCCTAGTGTTTGGTTCCTGTTGAAAGTATTTTTCCACCAGCATCGTTGGGGTCAGAGTGTAGGTTGGGTCTTAATTAGATGTGACTGGTTAGGTTTAGTTAGAGTTGAGTTGAGATTAAGTCAAGAGGAAACACATATCAACAGGGGACCAGGCTTTGACACAACACCAGCAGTCATAGAGAGCTGGGAGACGGGATATTGACAGACTCTCCTGGAGATCGAGGTTCAAAACCAGTGTAAATGGTAAGTATTTATATACATTTATATAGTACTTTTCTATTCTTGATGACCCAACAGTTCATCTATGGGATCAAGCCGTCGACCTTCTGGTTAAAGGATGACCGCTCTACCCACTGAGGCACAGCCGCCCCCGTCTAGTTTCTCATCTCTGCACAGCTGGAACAATGGATGTGATGTGGCTCCTCTCAAATGTGGAGGATTAAGTAATATGGAGTATAGATATGATAAACTATGTCACAAGTAAAGTTTCCACTCAGATTGAGCACATGTTTAACTCATTTCCAGGAAATAAACAAAAGAAAATCCCCTTCTGTTACATTCAAGTCAACTCACTTTAAGTTATAGAGCCGATTTGAAATCAAAAGGAGTTACTTAGAGGTGTAACTTGAGCTTGTTGTGTTTCTCAGTTTGAATAAGTCACTCAACAGTAAAATAAAACAAAAATAACAAAAACACAAGGTTAAAAAACCAATTGGTTCTCTAACACCAGCCACACGTGTCATGTGTCAGGGCTGTATTGACCTAAATTGGGTCAATTTCTAACCCAGTGATTTTCTTATTTTCTGAGACTTAATACTTGGCACGTGTAACAGATTTTTGAGCAGGGGTTTGGACTGGTATCGTGCAAACTGTCAACATCCCAGTCACTGAGGAGCGACTGGAAAATGTGTCCAGTGAGCGATACATCGAGCTGTGAGTCTAGTGACAGCAGCCGTGGAGGCAGACGGTGCGAGCGTGGTCACACACTGATCCTTAAATCACAGGTCCAGGGAGTGATGACTGTTTAGCCACCTCACAATAACACTCATTTCATAAAGCTGCACGTGGGCCTGCATGCATGTGTGTGTACCTTTTAAAAACACACAAGTGTACTGCGTCTACAATAATGTGCACGTGAAAACGCGCTCGTCTCTGTGCACGGTGAAGCCCTGTAAAGATCTAAATTACAATGCACGAATCCCACGGTCGTGCTTTGCGAGCCATTTAGCATATAGGTAAACCCAGTCAGTGTGTTTACAATGGTTCTGGATTGCAAAATCACAGCCAGTCCACAAACCACCAGACCACTACTGTTGAATATAGTTCTTCACCCTGACTGGAGACGTGAACGAGCCACGTTTGCTTCCTGCGGTCACAGATTCACAGCTACAGTCTGAAAAGGATTTCACTCTGACAAGCCTCCTGTGTCTCATCTGATACTTTTAAAGCTCTGTAGGATTACACAGGTCCGATTCCCGTTAAGAAAACATACATACACACCAGAGGGAGTTCAGAGTGTCGCTGAAGGACAGAGGCTGAAGAAGGGATTCAACTTTCTAACCGTGCAGCTATGGGGGTGGTCTCATTGGGAGGAAATGGAGGGATATATGCTTATTTGCTTTCTGATGCAGTTAGATGAGAAGATTGATATCACTGTCATGACCGTACAGTGCTGCAGTAGCTGGAGACGAGAGCTGGTAGTCTAGCATGAAGAATGGAAACATTAGGCCGGCGCCGTGTGCAGGGAACAAAATTGGTTTACCGACAATTCTAAAGTTTATTTATGAATGTATTTCAGGTTTAATTTGGAAAAACAACAAGAAAAACAACTCTATTTCATTGTTACTCTTCTTACACTTTGGGCTGTAGCTTCATACGTATGGTAAAGACCCATTAGTAGAGTCTATGTTTTTAGTCCACTCGTCAAACTATTCCTGTAAGACTGAGTGAATGAGCCCAAATGAGCCCAGCGACACTAACTGGCTGCAGCTTCTTCTGTCGAGTACAGACGTGACGGTTGGATCAATCTACAACTCATCAAAAAGTCAACAAGCACGTTTCCAAACTCTGGAACCTCCTTTAATGTTTAGATCCATTAACAGGAGGTGAGGTCCCTCTGCTTGGAGACCTGTTGACCCATAAGAAGCCAGACTGTCTGTGTATGTACAAAATAATTAACCAGTGCATGGACGGATTTTCACCAAACTCGGTTGGGCTATTACCTGGGAGGGAACCTCCAGTTGATTATCTTTTGAAGCTGATCGGTCAAATGTCAAGGTCATGGTCGAGAAAATATTGTCTTAAGAACAGTTTCCAGGGTATCTACGCAACGGACAGTGCTAAAGAGACAATGTAAATTTATGTCATGCATAGTTCAAAACGAAATATTCCAGGCATCTCTGCATCCTATAGGATGACATACATACAGTGACTAAATCTTATATCGTGACATCACTATGGAGTCAGAAAACGACATGCAGAGATTCATTAGCTGTTGCAACCAATAACTTTAAAGACACAATCTACAGCTTTAATCAATCATTCATCATCATATGGTATAAATGACATTACGATGATGTTGCTAGGAAATGGCATATTAAAGTATAAAAAGTTAGCATTGTCTGATATAGCCTATTTACAGTATGTGTGCAGGGTAAGCAAGGCCCCTCCGATGCTTCACATTCTCACTGTCTGTACTCGGGGAGGAAGAAGAGCTGGAGCTCCTCACTGATGTTTGCAGGCTGTCAAAACAGAGTGAGTGGAAATCGTCCGCTTTCACCCATCGGCAGGATCTCAATCCATCATGGTGAATCCCACAGACAAAACAGTCATCGCCAAGGACAGACAAGATCTGCGCACACACAATGCACTCACTGTTCACACGGGCAAATCTCGAATCAAGTGACAACGAGTGTGAGGAGTCAGAGAGTGATGGGCCGAGAGATAGAACTGCTGGATAATGTGCAGAATAAATGTTTAGCAGGAGAAAACCCCCACAGTGAAACAGGGTGGAGGTAGAAGAAGCAGGGTGTTTTTGCAAACAGGAGGATGAGGCAATGTCACATGATCTTCTGAAACCATACGGTCGGAGCTGTGAAAGCTGGAGGACAATGGAGAGTATGAGAGCATGAAATGGAGAAAACCCAGCATTGTAAACTGTGACTCTACAGCCTGAAGGCTTCGCTCCTCCGGGGAGGTTTTGGCCGCGGTCCTGCCCTGTGACAGGCCACAGTGTCAGCGGCTGCACAGCCAGAGTGTTTTTTACATGCAGAGATGATAAGATCCAGCTCTGATAACAGCTTTGGCACAAGCAGAGAGGATGTGTGCCATCAAATCAGAGAAAAGTGGAAACAAGAATTCACAGCTAAATGTCTGTCGTCAGTGCTGCTGTTTCAACTTCAAACTTAGAAATATCCTTCACAAAAGTAAATGTACTTGTGGCAGCTATAAATACTCATTCATTCTCAGTACTGCTGATATAAAGTTACCATCAGCAAACTCAAGGGCTGATTTTGCAGAAAAATGGGACTGGGCCTCCTCCAGAAGGTCACAAGATGATTAATGGAACAGAAAAGGAAACGTTCTTGTCATTTCTATTGTTTTTGGTAATCTCAACATTTCAGAAACCACTTATTAGAGTCAATTAACATATTGCAGCTTCATTGTTTCATCAGTGCAGGAAACCAAAGTGTAAAATTACAGTTTTCTGCTTTACAAGGATGTGTCAGACTTTTTCTTGGTCATGTGCAGTTAGTTCCTCCTCTTTGTTGTCTCTCTGTTTCCAGGCTTTATGCTAAGCTAAAGAGCCGGTTACTGTAGCGTCATCTTTTCTTCCTTTGTTAAAGAATATTTTCGTGCCATTTTTTCCTGTAATTGATAGTTGAAAGTCTAGAGAGAGACAGGAAACAACAGCCGAGAGACGAAGAGGAGAAATAAAGGTAAACAATGTGTAGTTCACATTTCAAAAGGTAACATTGTTTGTATGTCTACAGCTAAATTGAGGTAAAAGGTGCAATAGTTCAACTCAAATGTAGTGAAGTAAAAAGTAGCATAAAATAAGGATGTGTTGTTTTCCCCTGTCCCACTTCCTCTTGTTGTTCTTCTGAGGAAAACTGAGTGAACGTGTGAATGCATCTGCTGTTGGTGTTGACTGAGAGGTGAGTTCAGGGAGAAGGTGTGAGGCCCACACAGACCTTCATACAAATCGTGCTTCCACCGCCTCGCTGCTGTATGTTCCACCTGTGAAGAGTGTGATGTCGTTTTACCCCCAGAGAAGGAGAAGAAGAAGAAGCGGAGGAGTGTGAATACCTAAGACAAGAGGGATTAGCACCAAACACATCCTTGTTTTTTCAAGAGGTAACAAAGCACCACACACGCACTGGCACTCGCAGGCCTCTGATTCGCTCAGAAAACATTCAGCAGAAGACTTCAGAGAAGTAATGAGAGCATCGTCTCTGCCCCAGATGCTGCAGCTGCAGGCTGCTCATCGTCACTCGCTTGTTTGACGTGCTGACGGAGCAGAAAACAGCACAAAGTGACCTCCCGAGGGGAAACTGGAAGCCATATGCCCCAAACCAGACGTTTATGAAGCCATAAATCCCCTGGTCAGTGAGCGTTGAGAGGTGTTTGTTATCTGGCAGCCACTTTCTGCAGAAGGGGAGCGGACACACTGAGGATGTCTTTGTGTAAACACATACCACACTGGCTTTGTTGTGAAAGAGACCCCTCAGAGGTCCGTCACAGGCCTTCGAGGGACAAGGAGCAGGATAGAGCCATGACAGCCTTGTAAACCTATACCCAGCGCGCACACACACACACACGCACACACACGCACACACACACACACACACACACACACACACACACACACACACACACACACACACAACACACACTCACACACACAGAGGTCCCTATACATACAGTAAACCAGCCTTAGAAAAGAATGGTGTTGAAGGTAAGAATACACCTGGGCCTTTATACAATGGCTCAAAAGGAAACCATTTTTGTTGCAGAATCACTGCCTCGCGTGGGCTGATCTATAAGATATAAAATATATTAGGGATAAAAATTAACTAAGGAGGTATTTCATCTTAAACAGACTAAAAGTTTGACCTGATGATGCCACAAGATGAAAACCTATAGATTAGGATTCAGTGTCGCTCTGGGAACCTTGAGTGTTTGTACAAAACAATGTCAGAACCCAACAAGAAGATGTTGAGATAGTACACTCGATGAGAGAAAACTTGAAAATCGTGGCTCTAGATATAAGTCAGGGGATCACTGAAGGGTTTACAATGAATCTTGTAGATGAAACTGACCGAGTGACATTGCATACTTAAAGACATAACAAAAAAAAAGTGCCTTTAAAATACGATTCAACGATATTCAGCAGCTGGAATTTGGTCTCAAATTCGTGCTCATGAGCAACAACAAGATGTGACGTCTCTTCTGACCACACTCCAGTTAACAGCTCTGTGAAAGTGCCAAAAGTGCGATGCCCAGAAAATGCAATCCATAACTGTACAAGTCAAATAAAAGTGGAGGGTTTACGCTGTAAAAAGCCATGAGCTTTCCTGACAGTCTTGCGTCGTCTTCAATCAGGGAAAAGGATCACGTAAATATAAGATATAAGAATTAGGGCAGGTGAGAGGAGCCAGAATGACACAAACACACTTTTTCACTGATTCCCTGCAGACTTTCTGTTCCTGGAAAGATCAGATGTCGGCCTCTTTCATCTCAGTGAGTGGGGGAGCTGATGTCATCCCCATGTCGTCAATGACTCTGACAGAGAGGTACGACGAGGGAATCGGAGCAGAGACAGTGGAGGAGAGGGAGAAGGTGACAGAGGAAGACAAACGAGGAACTATAGGGAGAACAAACTGGACAGGACCGGGTGGGAGAAGGGTGAGAAGATGTGTAGAAGAGAGGAGAGAGAGGGAATGAACAGTTTTTACGGAGAGAGGAAAAACAGAGGGCGTAGGTTAGAGGGGGGGGGGGGCGCAGAGTGATGGTTTTAACAGACTCAGGCAGTTGAGCCAAAGAGAGGAGAGGAAAAACAGCTCAAGTCAAGAGCGTAACCGTAGTTTGGTTTGTCTGCTTGTGTGGCGTTGTTCGTCTGATGTCAACAACTTCACAAAGCTGACTGTGAAAGAAGTGAAGAAAGTAAAGAAAGAGAGGAGGAGATTAAAGTGACGGGGGGAGGGAAGGAAAGGAGGGAAGGAAAGTGTGAAAGGCCAAGAGAGAGGGAAAGAAGAAGAAGAAGAAGAAGGAGACAAATGTTTTTATCAGCTGCACAATTTCAAAGTCCAGCCATAAATTCAGTGATGCTGCCCTCTGCTGGAGAGTTGAAGTGTTGCCATCTATGTCATCTCAGTTTTCATTCTCACCACAAGGGGCCGCCACAACTGCAGCCTCTCAGATACCACATGGAAAATTCAACTGTTCTGAAGGTTGTGGCCTCAATGATTTTCTCCTGTTTTCTATTTCATGTTCAAATCAAGTTTCTATTTTCAGCTCCTTTGCTGCCACACACACACAACCACACAAACACACACATGCACGTCTCTCTGTAGTTGTGAGGACATAATGCATTCCCTAGCCCCTTACCCTAAACTTAACCATCACAACTAAATGCCTAACCCTTATCCTAACCCTAATCCTAACCCTAAAACCAAGTCTTAACCCTCAACAGCCCATTGAATTTGTGAGGACGTCAAAATGTCCTCACAATGATGGTATTGAACCAAAATTGGCCCTCATAACTATAGATAGACATGCGTGCGCACACACACACACACACCATAGTATTAGTATAGTATTGAGTGTAAGTTAAATAAATTAAATATCCATGTTTATGCAGTCTAAAGATCAGCTGTGATATTTTTAAGAGTTGTGAGTTTGAATCTGATGGTCGACTGGGCCCTTCCTAAATGGCGTTGGCATGTTCTGAATGTCCTGTAGGTCTGAGTCTGTCTCTCAGCCCTGTGATACACCGGCGACCTGTCCAGGATGTGTCCCGCCTCTCCCCCAATGTCGCCTGGGATTTGCTCCAGCGCCCCGTGACCCTCAAAGGATAGTATAGATAATGTATAGGATTCATTTTTACCACAGCCAGGGAGGTTTACGTTTTCATGGCTGTTTGTTTGTCGGCAGGATTACGAAAAACTAAAGGACTCATGAAAACTCAGGAAGAACCGATTAACTTTTGGAAAAAGATTTGATTAATTGCGAGACAGGACATTTGCTTTGGTAATACTTATACTACAATAAAAACCTACAGGACGTGAAGATAAAACTTTAGGTTTCACATTTAGGCCCAAACACCTCCCATCATTCTCTGCTTCTGCTCTACTCACATATCTTCCTCCAGAGCCACAAACGTTGTGACACGAACGTTTTCTCAGGCAGAAAAAAAACACACATTGGTTTCCTCTTTAATAAACACATGGCCGACAGAAGACCTCACGTAGGTGTCGCCTTTATAGTTTCCGATCCATTCAGATTATATTGTGTTTTTGTGGCGAACACAATACCGACAAACAAATGTTCAACAAATGTTGTTTACCATGCGCTTTGTGTCGAAACACATCAAACTATTAAAACTTGAATTCCAACCTTTATTCTTTGTTATTTCCCTGAGAGATTCATGTTAAATCAATTACAAATTGAAACGCAGCTTTGCCTTGGTCTGTGTTACTTCACATAACAGTGTTGTTGCGTTATTCGGTTTGATGTTATTTCCGTCCTCCCAGCAGACCCACTAAATGAAGTGCGACTAATCAATGTCACTATTGTCGGCCGAGGACTCGACGTACCTCACATGTTTGAAAAATATGATATAATTACATTTTCTTTCTCTCTGTTTTTCTTAAACGTCAATTGGTAACAGTCTGCATCATGTTCTTCACATGCTGGGTCTCTGCGGTCGTGTTTTTCCACAGTTTGTGTGAGAAAATGAGAAAAGATGAACGGCTCAGGACGTGTCATCATCTGATGCGGATGTTTTTTTAACGCTCCCAGAGAGAAATGTGTCATACAGCTGTCGAACACAACAGTTGTGTTAATGAACAAATGTTGTGTTCAAGGGTATTTGGTGGCTTGGCTGTACACATATATAACAATAGAGTAAATAACACCAGACTCTGGAAACAACAGCTCCCTTCTGCTGCACCCCCCCCCCCCCTTCCCCCCCCTCCACTTCTCAGAGAACGCTTGTGGTTTCTTTTTCAGAACTATCACCACAGTCGCAGCAGCAGATGCTGCCATAACTACAACACACTCGCACTGACACAGTCAATTTGTCCTTTGTCCAGTTCTCATCAGTTTTGTCTTTAATCTACCCCCCCCCCCCCCCACCCCCCCTCAAAAAAAAAAAGAAAAGCTTCCAACCCCCTCCCAGCCAAAGCCTCCTTCTCCACATCTGAAATGCAGCGGGGTGGCAAGGAGACAAGTACTTGTGTAAGACAGTTAGAGTGGATACGTGTCTGGGAAGTGGGGGAAGTTCGGCAGTTACACGTGACGGAGAGCGTCCTTCAAGTACAAGGCCGAGGAAGGAGGGGCAAGAGGTCGCGACCTCGCTATCGGCTTCTTGGTGGGGGTGAGCAACCCGAAAAAAAGAAAGGGACAAGACAATTGAGCACTCTCTCTCTCTCTCTCTGTCCCTGCGCTCAGGCCCAGCAGCCACCTCCTGCTCCGCACCCCCAGCAACGCCACATCCCATCGACTAACGGACACTTTGATCAAAGGGGAATTCCAGCTCTCTGTCCCTCGCTGTTCCTATCTCGTCGTACTCAGTCAACTGGAGCGAAGGATGGAGGTCATACTGCTTATTCAGTTCCTGGTATACTGATTAGAACACAATGGAGCCCCCTGCTGTGTCAGTTATGTGTGTTTGTGTTAAAGCATCCTCTGCTCCCCTATACACAGACAGACACACACTCACATGCACACACACACACACACACACACACACACACACACACACACACACACACACACACACACACACACACAGCACACATCCTGAGCCAGCTCACCCTGTGACCGTGACCCTATAGCAGGTGGTGTGAGGGCCACAATTGCTTGGGTGTGGCCGGAATCTGTTCTTGACCAGCTGTGGAGACGCCGGCCAACGGCAAGGGTCGCCTAAAGAAATGCTACTGAGCAGGAACTGGGAGAGGGACTGGTGCCCTGCCTGGTCATGGGACAGCAGGGGGAGGGGGGGCATACAGGTCAAGACACATGGGAAAGACTAAGTCAGGGAGTCAGAGGGGGATCAGAGAGGCTGGGAAACAGGGCAGAAGAGTGCAAAGTCCAAGCTGAGGCAGGAAAAAGGAGACGATGTCAAAGGGGAGATGAGCTGATGAATAGACAAATATAAAAGAGAGAGTCAAAGGGAAATGGACTGAAATGTGTCAGTAGGTAATAAATGAAACAAAAGAGGCTGACGTGCATGGGTGGGACCTCAATACACCGCGGCTCCATCCCCCCGATCTCTACAACACAAACTGCCTCCCAACATATTCATAATATGTGTGACGGTGTCTCTTCGTCACATCCAAAGCCCCAGTTTGTATAACACTGGTGACATTACTCAGAATATTTCCTCACACATGACAAAAGTTCACCACAGGCACAAAAACATTGTGGAAACTGTTCTTTCCGAATAAAGCTCCTCATGACTGGAAAACTGATTCTGAAATGTGAAATCTGTGGAGATCCCCTGGACAGAGGACACTGGTGGGTGATGATGTCTGGGTTCACTGAAGCTGTGACTGTGTCACTATGTGCACTGCTCCGAAAAGTTTTCATGCTCAGTTATTATGTTTGCGGCACCTTATATCAGCCCCATCTGCTGCAAGTTCAACTGTAAAAGCAGGACTTTGTCCATGTCACACATGTATAGAATATCTACAGCTCCTTCATTGTTACACATACTGCAGTGTCATCATCATCATACATGCTCTTCATGTTTCTCTGACTTCCTCTCTGGGATTGGTGCCGTCTGAAGTGTGTCTGTGCAGCTTTCGTGCCGCGTTAGCCGCAGATTTTCCGCACCAAGCGAGACGAATACCAGACCAGAGGGGGCTGAGCAGGGACGGCTGCTCACTGTTCACAATGCTTTACTGATATAATACGTTTTGAAGTATATTTCAAGTTGATTTTCATCAACTAGGTGCTGTCGTTAGCATGGTTCATGTTCTCTGTGGCTTCCTCGCACTGTCCAGACATTCATCTTAGGTTGATTTAAGTGTGAATATAAGTGTTTGTCCCTGTATGTTGGCCCTGTGATACGCTGGTGACCCGTCCTGGGCGAACCTGCCTCTCGGCCCATGTCAGCTGGGATCGACTCCCATCCCTCAAAGGATGTGAGGTACAGAAAATGGATGGATGGAAAGTAAATAAAGTAAATAAGTTAGTCATTATGTATATTTGTTTTCATATAGAAGATATACACCTCAGTGCATGTTAGAATACGACTCATCAGATGTGAGAAGTGCAGGAGCAGCAGAGGTGAGGCTGGGGGGGGGGGGGGGGGATTGTGTTACGTAGGGCTGGCCCACCACACAGGGCAGCCAGTGTCTCCCTCCTGCCAGGGCCCGAGTTTCCTCCGACCACCTGATTCAGCACCCCACATCTGCCCTGAATTAACACGCTAACGGACGTGCCCAAACCCCCGGAGCCAGCCAACGAGGGGCCGAGGCAAACAGATCCCCATGACACACAGACTAATGCAGCCAGACGGATGGCCCACAGGAACGCCTCACATGTTCCACAGAGGGAATGCAAAACATCCTGCGCTCGGCAGCACCTCGGCGGACACTGCACATCTGGGCGGCAGATGTGGCGTCAGCAGGGAAAAAAGGGCGAGCGGCTGCAGCACGGTTCGGCATGGGTGCTCGGATGCTTGTGTGCAGAGCGACCGTGTGTATCCATATTTACACAGAGCACACATTCGTTTTCATACAGAGGCCGTGCACATGTGTGTGTATGTGTGTAGGTAAATGGGCCATGGCAGAGGCAGCAGTTTTGCGGGTGGAAGGAGAGAAGATCAGAGGTGTAACTTTGCAGCAGCGGAGACAATCAGCCATTCAGAGCTGGGCCCTGTTTGGAAAGGCGTGGAGGCTCGACAGCGCTGACGGAAGAGGAGTTGTTTCAGGTCAGTGGAAGACAAACATACAGACGAATGCAGATGTTCTGTCCACTGCTCTGAGTGAAAGTGATGGAAGAACGAGGGGATGAGGAATGAACAGAAACACCAAATAAAAAAAAAGACCTTCTACCCTGCGTCCTCGCGTCTTAAAAGCAAGTTTTAAAATATACATGAAATAATACCTGACAGATCTTCGAGAGGGGAAGTGGAAACCTGGAGAACACAGAGGGCGTCTCACCTCTCAGTGCTCAGGGACTTGTTTTGTAATATTTACGAGGGCATTATTTCCAGTATCATGAGAGCAGAGCAGCGACTCTGGAATCCCTGCAGAGAACAAAAGGTCATGACATGACATGACTCACCCCATGACTCAAGATCACTGTCATTAGCACCATTAAGAACTGAGTTGTTGTTGGTTGAAGGTATCAATTGTCATTATTAAGTAGGTGACCGGGTCAGATTACATCATGTCTTCTTGTTTGTCCTCTCTACATCAGGTGATGCATTCTCTACGCGTCATCGTCTTCCTGCCACGAGAACCTGAATAAACATTCTCTATAGTGTGGATTGTTTGAGGTCATTTGTGAAGCTGTTGTTCCTTCAGACAGTGAATGATGGACATTATCAACGCTGTAGCTGTACATTCAGTCATCAGGATGAGTTGCCTCATTTACAAGAAAAGTGGATTCTATGAATATAATGAGATGCTTCACCATTTGGATATGGACTAACTGGAAATCACAGATAAAGACAGATAAAGTTCTTAGATAATTTCCCCTTTGCTGAAAACAACAAGGTGAGTATTAAAATACTTTTGTATACTTTTGTGACACATTAAATACCTTTAACGACAGGTAGGCTTGTGACAGTAGGTTGTCCTGCAGAAAGATGCTTAAAAATATTCTTATAATATATTAATGAAATGACTTTATTTACACATTATGTAAACATTATTTTTGTAAATATTGGTGTTATTGCTGTATTTTGCAGGGAATCTTTGTAAAAAATGTGATATAATAAAAGACTTCAAAGGAATATTATTCCCACTGTCACGACTGTGAAGCAGGTATCAAACTATAGTATCGTAGAAGTAATAGTATTTAAAATACATGTTTTTCCCATAACAAGGTATTTGTCTTTGCTATATTGTACTTATATCCCTATATAATGTTTCCTAATCTGAAAACCCAACATAAATAGAGGTGGATAAAATCAACACATGACGGGATCTTGACAAAGAATAAATGTCACTGAAATCATATAAAGAAATAAAGAGAGAATCCTTTAAGACGTGTTACAAAGGTCACGTGACGCCGGTCAGCGAATGAGCCTCTCGGCTGTAAATAGCACTCGTCAGGAGCAGAGCTGTACTATTTATGTTCACTAGGTGGCACTTGTGCTCTGTGTCTGACCACAGACTGTTTTCAGAGGAGGAGGTTAAACCTGCTGCTCTGTGAGGAATCTGATTTCTGTCTGAGACTCATGACCTCTGCTAACACACACACACACACACACACACACACACACACACACACACACACACCCCCACACACACACACACACAGAAACAAACAGCAACGATGTTTCCTCTACGGTCAAAGAATAATCAAAGTATAAATATTATAGTCTCAAGCTTTTTCACAAACAGACAAGAGGACCACATGCACAGCACAAGCCACACACACACTGTACAGAAAACACATGAAACCACCTCTTCAAGCATCCACACGTGCACATACATGCACTCAGTAACACACGCTTTATGTACTTTCCTATGCATTTACAGCATCAGAGTGTATTTCTGAATGAACGCCATCAGATGAGCTCAGGATTATTTCCTGCCACACCTGTGGCTCTCCTGAATCACTGGAAACGGTTTGAGCTGGAACCGGTGCCTGAACGCCGCCTAGCTACGTGAACTTTCCAGGCATTGTTGTTGTTGTTGTCCTCAGATCACATTAGGCTACTGTTTCCCTTCCTCTCTACAGTGTGTTTCCCCACAGGGACACCCAGGGCAGTGTTTAAGAGGCCCCGAGGGACACGGAGATGAGAGCAGGGTAAACACTCCGAGGGAAGGCAGTAAAAAAGACAAGAGGCTGGAAGCTGCGGTCACAAAGTGAGTCAACTTGCTGCAGAAAAGGTTCCACGAACAGACGGAGACTCAGTTTAGTGCCTGAAATCTGTCACATAATATTGATAAAAGATGGAAATTTAAACATCTATTCTTTCCTACGATATTTAGAGAGGGTAATTTGGGTCTTATGTGTATTATTTTAAAGTCAAGGGCACAGAAAAAGGTGACACATCGTAATTTGATGAATAAAATGGACAATTTGTCGATCACTTGTACAATTTGACTTTGTTTTTACACTTAAATAAACAGGTTGACATCTTTGACTAAAATGATTTGCTTTCTTTCTTTGAGTTGGATGAGACAAGATCCTGGTTCCAGATTATAGATTCAACTAACAGGATTTAACTTGTGACTCTTAAAGGTGATAACAGGCAGATATTATTATAGCAAACTAGTTATCAAACAGTTGCTAATGTAAACATGGCGAAGTCAAACAACAATGAATAACATTATCGTTCATTTGGTGTCTTGTTTCCTGCCACTTGAAGAATTAACATTTACATCCAAACTAATGGGTTTTAGTTTTAAAAATAACTTTTCATATACAGGGAGGTAAGAGCCACTCAGTAGTAAGCCCATAGTAAAACTAGGATTTCAAAGTAAAACACAGCCAGCTGGTTTTATAAGGTTCCCGTAAATGCTACAAAAGAAGCGACAGAGATGCATTTTAAAAACAAAACGTCCAATCTTTCTGCTGGCCTTCCTTTCTTTGCTGTTTATGAGCCTTGTTTTTTCTTTTTTGTTGAAAACAGTTGCCTCCTGTGATTGAAAACACGGCTAGAGAAGTGAGAATAAAGCAAAACAGTGAAGTCTAAACAACACTAAAATGGCCAGGATAGATGAGGTGAGTGACTAGGAGCTGCACTTTTATATATAACGCAACCATTTGTCCAGTATTATTGTAAAAAAAATACTGATTACAACCAGTTACAACCTTTAACAGTTGCATATTGACAAAAAGAAAACACGCATGTTCAACTATTTCCTCAAGAGGTCCAGAAAGCTGTCCAGATTGAAATGGAAAGATATAAACAACAAAGTCAAAGAATGTTGACGTGACAGTTAAACACAGAAAATGTCCAAACATCATTGTGCCCTGGAGGTATAATGAGAATTGTACAGCATGAGTCAGAGCAGGGAGGGAAAAATAAACACGTTGATGAAGACACTTTCGCAGCTAATTTTCATTTACTGACACAAACTGCATCACGCTAACTGGATGAAGAACCCCCTGCGGCGTGCGTTGGGTGTGTTCTTCGCAGCTAACGTGTTTATATCTGTGTGTGTTATCCCTCAAAGTGTGGTAAACACCTCTGTGGGCAGGTCTAATCTCTCCTCTCCCTCTTTTCTCTTCTCCTCCGCTCCCGCTTGAATGAAAGAGTGAGTGGGCTCAGGTTGTAATTACAGTAATGAATGATTTTGCTCTACCTTTCCGGTCGTGTAACATGTTTCCCCCCCCTCCCCACACTTTTTTTCTTAAAGCCCCTTTCACCCCTCCCCTCGTTCCGCTGGATGTGGGCTAGCTGCTCAGGCCTCTTTGTTTTTGGTAAGGAGATCCCCTGTTTATGTGGAGGTGGCGGTCCCTGGGTGTTCTGCTTTAACCACATTTACTTTGATGGTGCTCCTCCTACTCCTACCTCCAGTGTGTGTGAGCGTGTGCACGTTGTTCTCATAAGAGCATCGGCCCCCGAAGAGACAAACATGAAACTGTCCTCATGTGTGCACAAACACATGTGGTTTCTGTGAATGTTCATAAGTTTGTATCTTGTAATGTTATTGCAGTGTGTGAGTGGTTTCGGTGGCTTTGGGAACAGCTTTTCCACTTTTGATTCCATTTAAGGAACTTGCTCTGATCAAATATTAGCAGCTTTCACATCAATGTTTTCTTTTTAGGCAAAAAAAAAAATCCCCCACACGATGTAAAGCATTACAATTCAATATTTAACATTACAGTGGATCTAATGTGGTGGTCGCTTGTAAAGAGAAAACAACATTTCTACAACGTTTTAACATCTTTCAGCTCATTGTTTTGGTTTTTGCTGTTTTGTTCACTCTAACTACTCACTATCAACTTTTGTCTTCAGCCACAGCAGGCAGCTACTTTCTGTACTACAGCTCTAAAACCCCACTGTTCAATACCAAAGAGCACAGTAATTAACTTACATTAATTACATGGTCAGAAATTACAGGCCCCGGTGACCTTGACCTTTGATCTTTGGCTAATAAAATCAAGTGATTTAATCCTTGACTCCAACTGAATGTTTGTGCCAATGTGAAAGGATTCCTTGATGCTGTTCCAGAGATATCAGCAGCACGAGATAAGAAAATTTGCTTTGCGAGGTCACCGTGACTTTTGACCTTTGACCACCAAAATCTAATCAGTTCATCCTTGAGTCCAAGTGAATATTTGCACCAAATTTGAGGAAGTCCCCTCAAGGCATTCTCGAGATATTGCGTTCACAGGCATGGGACGAACTGACGGACGAACTGAAAACATAAAAATGCGTCAATGTTTCAACTCTGTAACTATATTACATCAACTCCTGCTTGGTGAAATACAGACAGGACAGTGTGTCACTGGTTTTTACAACTTGTTTTGCTGCTGCATGTGACCAGAGAATAAATGATTGTAGGTTTAAGGTTGTTATAAACGATCCATGTGGTCACACAATATAAATTCCGCCTCAGCTTGTTCCAGCTCTTTTTTTTAAAACTGAAAATAGTCAAACACAAGACCCCATGCTTGTTTGCAGATAAAATAAATCATGCACATTTATTGCCATGTTAGATACTGTGTCTTTACAAACTTTAGAATCAAGTTTGACGAATTTGGCTGCAGTGCACGAGTGTGAATGTTTGCCCCCACGGCGTCTGTCTGTAAAGAGTTTGCTCTGCAACTTCTTTGTTGTTAATTTCACAAGAGATATATAAACAATATAACATTACAAAATCCCCAGTTTATCTGATTCAGCATACTGAGGCATTGCTACAGGAAAAACACTGGCTTTGCCTTTAGAGAAGTAAAACTATACATGCAGCAAGTTTAGTGTCTGTGGGGAAGGAAGCAGAACTTGCACAGGTAGAGGAAGAAGAAGAAAATCATCTGCAGAAGACATAACGTTGGGAAATAACAAGTATTGAGTTCCCAGTTTAGGATTTATCATTATCAGTGAACATCTGCTACGACTAAGACGATAGTTTATGGTTTTATTTCTTCCCACATCCTCTTCGCCTAATTGCATAATCTGAAACAGGCGAGAATAAATTCAAATCACGTAAACAGGGCTGAAGTTTAGTGCTTTACGCCTATCTCTCGTCTGGCCTTTCGCCCTCACACCTCCTCTCTCTGTGGGTCACAGCTGGGTCCCTCCCACAGGCGTGTTGAGCGTTACCTGTCAGACGGAGCCAGCTCTGGGATCAGGAGCTGAGAGCCTTGCTGCCTCCCAAACACTCATGAACTCGCCCCCCAGCGAAACAGCCGTGGAGTGGGAGGGGGAGAAATGATACGAAAAAACCCCAGAGTCGCTGACCCTTGATTCCACAAGCAGTTCACAGAGAGTTGAGTCAGAGGTGCGGGACAGCTAGTTAATTCCTTTCTTCCTCAGCGGCCTCCAGAGTGAGCTTACACACAGTCTTATCCTCTTCAGTTACAGCATGAATGGAGAGAAGCAGGAATCCTGTTTAAATTAGAGTGAAGTCAACTTTTGGATGCACAATGGACACCTGTCACTGTTCCAACATATATTAGATCTCCTGTTTTCTGTAAAGGGAAATTTCATTACAGGAGTTTTGCTTTAAAGAGGCCATATTGTGATTTATGTTTCTGATATAGAAATCTTCTCTCCTTGCAAGAGCAGTTTCACGTTTGTTCACTTGTTGCAGCAAGTACCTCGGGCTGCAGTTCCTCCTAATGGCCACTGAAAGCTGTCTAAAAAAAAAGACGGCCTGCTTTTTGAGCTGCAGTGGATATTACTGCGTGCAGTACCACTATGGGCCACAGAAACAATATGAAAGCAAGTCTGAAGTTTGAAAAGTCATTTTAGCCTGAGGGGAACTGTTGATACAAGGATGGTGATGCACAGTTCCTTGACCCTAGTTCCTTGTGGCTGCAATGCATTCTGGTCCAACAAGGCCACTGACTGTAAAGATATCGCTTTAGTATCATTGAACTTATTACTAAACATCTGGAAAGAGGGCCTTGTACCTTTTGGGTTTTATTGCGCTGTCGATAAGTGACATTTACAGCTGATGTTTTAGATATAAGTACATCTTTCGTTATTAGATGTATTTTTGAATTACGGTGCCTCAACACTGTCTGTGCTTTGAAAAAACACTTGCAGACAATAAAATGCTTCATCGCACATATTGCTGAACACAACATATCCTTCATTTTTACTGTAAGCTAACGTCTGTGTCGGGGCACTAGTCTAGAACGACCTGTGTTTGGTTACATGTCAGTGTCTTGGTGTCTCTACAAGTGTGCGTTCAGTTACCGCTTACCAGATTGTCAAAAAACGTACACAAGCTTCATGGTAAGAAAACAAAAACACACACACACACACACACTGTATGTCGCCACAGACGAGGATGCTGGGAGCCAGCTGTGAGAGCAGGCCCCGTCAATGAGAACGACAGGGTTTAAAATGAAACACCCCAGTTAATGGAGGGAGTGTTTCTAATTAGGGTGGCAAGCTGGTAAACACAACCAGGGTGCACGACGTCAGAGGTCAGATTATCAAGCTGGAAATAATGGACCCAGCAAGTGGACTCCCTGTGAAACCCTCGTCCCTCTGCTGCTCTGCGTCTCCCCTATAACCTGCAAAAGTCCTCCGTTCCCTCCCCTCAGCCCACTTATCCCAGCTCCCCTACTCGAATGTTACAGCAGCCCAGGGAGAGGCATGTAAATCTGGCCCCCTTTGAGCAAGCAACAGGCTCCGGAGAAAATAAATCTGCAGAGGTTCACAGTGAGTTCAGCCAAGCCACAGCTCCAGGCCTTCTCTCTCCAATCCCCCCCCCCTCTCTCTCTCTCTCTCTCTTTCTGAAACTGCTGCTGTCTCTGTCAATGCACCCTTCTTTCCATCTCCATCTTTTCGTGTCACTCCTCGCTCTCCGTCCCAAATCCTCGCCGCAGATCTGGTAATGTCACAGACAGACAAAGTGATGTCATTGTTCTGATAACCTCATGAGAGGAAGCGGGACAGTCCCCCTCACATACAGTGTGTTGTGTCTGCTCGGGTTTGGTCGAGTGTCTGATTCGATCTAATTAGTCTAGTTTGGCCCCCAACACC